>NC_042964.1:7429577-7704577 GCF_901001165.1 Salmo trutta
GCTATTAGCTGCTCAACACCTTAACTAGCTTAATCAGATATGCTAAATTAGGGTTGGACTGAATCTACAGGACAGTAGGTCTCCAGGAAGAGGGTTGGCAGCCCTGCCTAGGTCAATGGTGCCAAACTCATTCCTTGGCCTAGTCAAAGATGGTGGATAAATGAAGATGGTTCACTCAAGCCATTTACCATTGTAAAAAATATGAAATGTCCTGTCTAAGTGGGTGTTCCCTCTTGCGTAAGCATGCTTTCCCATGTGAGCTCACGGTTCATCCAAATGGGGCTTGTTCCTCTACCCAGGTGTTGCTGATGCCAGATCTCACAACCTGGATAGGTATTTTACATATTACTCGTTGATGCATGCAACATCTGAGCAGGGGAACGCAACCAATATCTGGCATGCTCACGCAAGAGAGGGAACATCAGGCTCCACTTGTCTGCTCACCCCGCCCCGACCCACATTCTTTGCCAGTGAGATGTCTTGCTCTGAGACGCCCCCATAGTGGACCAGAGTGGTTTCGCCCCAATCAGAAAAAATTAGGCGGAGGGATGTCTTGGTTTCTATACCGTCTCTGGCCTAGTGTTGGGCTGGTTTTTGGTGTTTACTTTCAATTAAGACCTAGACAACCAAGTGAGGAGAGTTTCTCTTACTAATCAATGATCTTAATTAATCAATCAAGTACAAGGGAGGGAGCGGAAAACCAGCAGACAATCGGCCCTCCGTGGAATGAGTTGACATCCCTGGTCTAGGTGAAGCCTCTGAAGGTTGACGTGAGGGATACCAAGGAGATGGTCCCTGGATACACTCTGGGCCCTAGTTAAGATTCCTTTAATACAGATCGTATGACTGTTACATTTCTCCAGTCTGCAGAATTTTTTTCCAAGCTTACGTAATTTGAGGTCAATTATTCCACTATACTTACGCAAGGGGAGATGGTGTAGTGGAGTCCACAGCAGTGTTGCCAGTACAAAGGGGAGAGGAGAAATGCCAAGCTGTGATTGGCTGTGAAAGTGTGAAATAAATAACTACGGAGAGAGAGGGAGAGTCAGAAAGGGGTTGGTATAAGTGAGAGAACAGATCACCCCATCAGTCATCTCACATGAGGTGCTTTTATAACTTGTTGGTTGCTGCCTGTGTAACCGATGTGAAATGGCTTGCTAGTTAGCGGTGGTGCGCGCTAATAGGGTTTCAATCGGTGACGTCACTCGCTTCTGAGACCTTGGGTGTCAGTTGTTGATGTGTGCAGAGGGTCCCTGGTTCGAGCCCAGGTTGGGGCGAAGAGAGGGATGGAAGCTATACTGTTACACCTGCTCTGGCCGTCAATCTGTTTTTCTCTCCTCCTGCGGTAAGTGCAGACCGTTCATATTGGTTGATCACAAACCTAACTATACTTTAGACATATTTGAAAATAACTGGTGAAACAAATGATTGTATTCTTCCTCATGCTTGTTTTACGTGTCTGATGTAGAACTCATAAAACCGGTTTGTTTGGAAGAGGTTGTGTGTTTGTTAAATGGTGGTGAGATTCTTATTGATTATACCGACTCAATAAAATCAATTGTTGACAAAAAAGAAAACCTTGTTTATACCATGGTAAAAATGAGTGAATAATGACTCAGATGTGTGTGTGTCATAAGGATCTATACATTACATTGGATTTTATGTGTATCCTTGTCATTTGATACTTTAGTAATATGTTGTTTTCTCTGTCTCTCCACAGGTATAAGCGGCACGTTGGTGGTGATCCAGTCTCCTCATAATGTAACAGTAACAGAGGGTGACACTGTTCAGATCCAGTGCTGCTGGAATACAAATGTGTCGAGAGCGACAGTTAATTGGCATAAAGAAGGACACACCGAGATAAAATATAATAGTTTACTGGTCAACAACAGGCAGTGTCATGACAGGGCATCTCAACAGACTGTAGCCTGTAACTGCTCACATTGGAGCATCTCAAACCTCACTAGAAATGACACGGGTACCTACATCTGTAAAGTTACTATGGAGTTACCATCTCTTATTGAATCTGTGGGAATGGGACACGGATACAGTTACAGTCAGAGAGCATAAAAGCCAAGGTGAGTAGTCTGATTTGGTCTATATCTTTGTCAAGCATAATGTGTACCACTGATGTACAGAAGCTAAAGAGTAAGGTTTTGACTTATAGGCTATTACACAGATCAATCACTTTACAAACAATATACAGTTCTCAATTCTCCGAATAGCAATTCCATGTGTAGTCTGTCAGGATTTGTATAATAACTTGTGTGTATTGACACCATGTATGTGTTTACAGTGATTATTGAGACCTCGGAGGACATAGCAGTCCCCTACACCTTGAGATGTCTCCCAGTCATTATACTGGTGGCCATATTCTGTTACTATAGCTACCAGTGGAAGAAAAGTCAATGTAAGTCTGTCGATAATTTGAATTCATAACGTATGGATCCACAAAAATATAACATTATTTTAAAAAATGTACTTGAACTTTCTTTAAGTTACTTTACTTTAACTTAATTTGACTTTATCTCATTCCCTTTTCAATATTCATTATAACACACATAGTAATGTGAATGCAGGCCAGTGTTGTGTTGGTTTCTTTCAGCTATAGCTAAGAGACCAATGGACATTTTCTTTCATAGAGAAGAAAGAGACTGACACGACGCAGTGACTTCCTGTTGATCATTATGGACCTCCACCATGTCACCTCTCTACAGGGAGACCTGCAGAATACCACAACAGAGTTACTCATCACTGTTAGTTCACCACTGATGGTGTGATGCTTAGGACTACCGTAGTTAGGAGCTTTTAGCTAAACATTTCATTTGTGTGTGAGTTGTTCAATAGTTCACACTATGTGCATGTAGTCAACCGAATCGAATGTGGGCTTTATTGATGTTGTTGATGGTTATAATTTAAAAAATAAATCCATACGTTATAAAACAGTTGTATTTGGTTTGTTTTAAAGACTTAATAAAACAAATATTGCACCATACAAAGTTCTGTCTTAAATTGCCTCAGAAACAATAACTTGACATTTTCTCTTTGCCAAATTTTACATCAGATGTTGGAAGGAAGACTTTCACAACCTGTTCATTTAGTTCTCTGCTTTCCCCATCATTTTGCCAATGATTTAACTTTTTACTTTGTAACAATGTGCGCTAAGAGTCGGGAAGCAAGTTCAGGGAGTGAGCGTTTTAATTCATAAACGCAACATAATACAAAATACGAACAACGCACAGACATGAAACAGAAACAATGACACCTGGGGAAGGAACCAAAGGGAGTGACATATATAGGGAACTAATCAGGGAAGTGATGGAGTCCAGGTGAGTCTGATGACGCACAGGTGCCTAACGATGGTGACAGGTGTGCGCCATAATGAGCAGCCTGGTGACCTTGAGGCCAGAGAGGCAGCACACATGACAGAATAGATCTTTAATCAACAAATAAAGCTGGTTCAGAACTGCCGATACTTGAAATCATCTGGTATAAAGCAGAGAGCAAGACCAAAGAAGATGACATTATTGGGTCAAATGTTCAGCATGAAGAAAGAACAAATTACGCACATAAAGAAGAGACTTCAGTGTGTGGAGAGGACTCCCTTCCTTACTGTGTTACATCTGTGCCTGCCACGCCCCCTACTGCTCATCCTGTGTTTCCCTACTCTGCCGCCACTCCCCCAGTGCTCTCTCCCCCTTTCTGTGTGTGTGTGTGTGTGTGTGTGATTGTGTGGGCGTTGACAGGTGTGCTGGAGGCGGAGCAGATCCCCACCAGCTGCAACCTGTTCCATAATCAAGACCTCTACAAATACGCAGCCCTGCCACTTCCACGTAGCCAGATCGTAATCTCTGCTCAGTCAGTCTGTGGTTAAAGCTGTTTACGCCTGCTTTCGTGTTGTTCCTGGTTTCCCTTGCCTGATGCTGTTTTCCTCGCCGCTACAGGTCTGTCCGCTCTGACTCTGGTCCCTGTCTCCGGTCCCACATCTCGTCAGTCCTGCTACCCTGTCCTGGATCCCCCACTCTACTGTTTCCTTGGATTCCTCTCCGGACCTGCTCACCCAGCCCCAACTCCCCTCGCTCCAACCTCAGCACCTGGCTCCCTGCAACTCGCCCAAGCTTTCCCTGGCCTGCACCTCATCTTCCCCCTGTTTTTCAATAAATACCTTGGTTACCTGATCCCAGTCTTCTCGTCTGAGTCTGCTCTTGGGTTCACCTGCTCCACGTAACACATCGGTGGGTTTTTCCTTAAATGTTCTTATCTATTATATGTTTAAGACCTATGTCTAAACATTTTTTTTTTATACAGTTCATTCGGAAAGGAATAAGAACCCTTTTCCACATTATACATTACATACTTATTCTAAAATGTATAAAATAGTCTTTATTCCTCTCAACACACAATACTTCATAATGAAAAAAGAAACAGGATTCTAGAAATTTGAACAAATTTATAATAAAAAAATATCACATTTCTGTAAGTATTCCTTACTTTGTTGAAGCACCTTTGACAGCGATTACAGCCTCGAGTCTTCTTGGGTATGACGCTACAAGCTTGGCATACCTGTATTTGGGGAGTTTCTCCCATTTCTTCTCTGCAGATCATCTCAAGCTCTATCAGGTTGGATGGGGACCGTAGCTGCACAGCTATTTCCAGGTCTCTCCAGAGATGTTCGATCGGGTTCAAGTCCGGATTCTGGTTGGGCCACTCAAGGACGTTCAGAGACTTGTCCCGAAGCCACTCCTGCGTTGTCTTGGCCGTGTGCTTAGGGGCCATTGAACTGTTGGAAGGTGAACCTTCATCCCTAGACCTTTGCCCTAGTCTGAGGTCCTAAGAGCTCTGGAGCAGGTTTTCATTAAGGATCTCTCTGTACTTTTCTCCGTTCATCTTTCCCTCAATCCTGACTAGTCTCCCAGTCCCTGCCACTGAAAAACATCCCCACAGCATGATGCTGCCACCACCATGCTTCACCATAGAGATGGTGCCAGGTTTTCTCCAGACGTGACATTTGGCATTGAGGCCAAAAATGTCAATCTTGGTTTCATTAGACTAGAGAATCTTGTTTCTCATTGTCTAGGAGTCTTTATGTGCCTTTTGGCAAACTCCGAGCTGTCATGAGCCTTCTACTGAGAAACGGCTTCCGTCTGGGCACTCTACCATAAAGTCCTGATTGGTGGAGTGCTGCAGAGATGGGAGAACAACAATCTCCACAGAGGAACTCTGGAGTGCTATCAGAGTGACCATCGGGTTCTTGGTCACCTCCCTGACCAAGCCCTTCTCCCCCATTTGCTCAGTTTGGCCGGGCGGCCAGCTCTCGGAAGAGTCTTGGTGTTTCCAAACTTCTTCCTTTTAAGAATGATGGAGTCCACTATGTTCTTGGGGACCTCCAATGCTGCAGAATTGTGTTGGTACCCGTCCCCAGATCTGTGCCTCGACACAATCCTGTCTCTGAGCTCTACGGACAATTCCTTCGACCTCATGTCTCCTGAGTGGCGCAGCGGTCTGTATCACAACCGGCCGTGATTGGGAGTCCCATAGGGCGGTGCACAATTGGCCCAGCCTTGTCCGGGTTTGGCCGGGGTAGTTCGTCATTGTAAATAAGAATTTGTTCTTAACTGACTAGACTAGTTAAATAAAGGTTTTTAAAAAATGGCTTGGTGTTTGCTCTGACATGTACTTTCAACTGTGGGACCTGATATAGACAGGTGTGTGCCTTTCCAAATCATGTCTAATCAATTGATTTTACCACAAGTGGACTCCAATCAAGTTGTCGAAACATCAAGGATGATCAATGGAAACAGGAAGCACCTGAGCCTAATTTCGAGACTCATAGCAAAGGGTCTGAATAAGTTATTTCAGATTATTATAATATTTTTTACATTTGCCAATGTTTCAAAAAACCTGTTTTCGCTTTGTCATATTGGGGTAATGTGTGTAGATCGATGATAGTTATATATTTTTTCATACATTTTAGGATAAGACTAGCGTAACAAATATGGGACAAGTCAAGGGGTCTGAATACTTTCCGAATGCACTGTATATACAGTATCAATGGTTCCAATGACCAAGACTTGGCACAGTCAAAACATGTAGGAGTAATAACTGCTATGAAGCAGAGGGGTGAAAAATGCTAAAAGGAACCTTTCATCTCTACAGAACCTTTTCAGTCATGAACTGGGTTCTATGCCTCCTGGAATGTCCTGAAGAGGATAGCCAGGAGAGCTAGTTCCCAGCTGCAGGTTGCAGAGACTCTGTTCACCCGGTACCGGGTCAGCTACCCAGATGGACCGTTCACGAAAGAAGAAGCTCTACAGAAGCTGTAGGACCACTGCTGGGATGTCTCTGAGGTGCCTGATCAAAATACTCACTGATTGATTGACTCATTGTGTATTTATATGTATTAATTATACCTATCATTGTAACCAAGTGATTAAACAATCTCATATCCCACTTTTGTCAGACACATTTTGAAATTAAAGACCCACAAAAGGAATTATTGTAATAGATGTAATAGAAGTACTGTTCTCCTCTTATTCTCCTTCTGTCTTATCTCCAGGTGCAGCACCATGATGGGATCACAGGGACAGAGTCTCCCAAGGTGTCTGACATGTACATAGAGCACCTAACCCAGGCTATGATGGGAGTAGAAGAACTCCTAGCTGCCCTCTTCCTCCTGCCCCAGGCCCTGGGCACCGCTAGCAACTCTGAAGCCTTCAATAGACAAGACTCTCATAGCAAGGGTAAAGTACTGTACTTCAAAATAATAATGAATAATTGAAAAATATTTATACTTAATTATTTGACATGAACTCAGAGATGTGGATTTGTGAAAGTAGTAGGATGGGAAGCGGGTTTTCACTTATCCAATCACACACTACAGATCAGTGAGTACACATCAAGGAAGGGGGTGCAAAAGGATATATTTTGTATTCTAACAAGGCCCAAGGTTCAGCTTGGTCCAAGGCATCATTTCATGACGATCTTCATCAACTACAACATGGGTCTTTTTTACATAAATCAACATTTTGATAACGAATGTAATTGCAGGCTCCCATCAGGACCTAGAGCAGCACATCATTGTGTACAACCCCCTGGCATGGAACACCACCGCCATCATCAACGTCACGGTAACCTTCCCCATGGCAACCGTGTTCGACGACCAAGGACAGCCCGTACCTGCACAGGTAGTGTGGATTTATCCAGTTAAACACTTTGTAGAACAATGAGTCACCATTATATCACGTAAAAGCCATGTGTTAACCTCTCTAGGGTATGTGGGACGAAATCGTCCCACCTACTCAACAGCCAGTGGAATCCCGTGGCGCGATATTCAAATACCTTAGAAATGCTATTACTTCAATTTCTCAAACATATGACTATTTTACAGCATTTTAAAGACAAGACTCTCGTTAATCTAACCACACTGTCCGATTTCAAAAAGGCTTTACAACGTAAGCAAAACATTAGATTATGTCAGCAGAGTACCCAGCCAGAAATAATCAGACACCCATTTTTCAAGCTAGCATATAATGTCACAAAAACCAAAACCACAGCTAAATGCAGCACTAACCTTTGATTTTCATCAGATGACACTCCTAGGACATTATGTTATACAATACATGCATGTTTTGTTCAATCAAGTTCATATTTGTATCAAAAACCAGCTTTTTACATTAGCATGTGACGTTCAGAACTAGCATATCCACCGCAAACTTCCGGTGAATTTATTAAATTACTCACGATAAACGTTCACAAAAAACATAACAAGTATTTTAAGAATTATAGATACAGAACTCCTTTATGCAATCGCGGTGTCCGATTTTAAAATGGCTTTTCGGCAAAAGCACATTTTGCAATATTCTGAGTAGATAGCTCGCCATCACGGGCTAGCTATTTTGACACCCACCAAGTTTGGCACTCACCAAACTCAGATTTACCATAAGAAATTGGATTACCTTTGCTGTTCTTCGTCAGAATGCACTCCCAGGACTTATACTTCATCCACAAATGTTGTTTTCGTTCAAAATAATCCCTAGTTATGTTCAAATATCCTCTGTTCTGTTCTTGCGTTCAAGACACTATCCGAAGGGTGACGCGCGGACGCGTATTGTGACAAAATATTTCTAAATATTCCATTACCGTACTTCGAAGCATGTCAAACGCTGTTTAAAATCAATTTTTATGCGATTTTTCTCGTAAAAAAGCGATAATATTCCGACCGGGAAACCCTGTTTTCGTTCAAAGTTGAAAATGGCCTCTTCACGTGCACGTGCGCGCCCGTCTCATTGTTCTCAGATCGACCACTTACCAAATGCGCTAATGTTTTTCAGCCAGGGGCTCCAAAGACATCATTCACCGGTTTGCCGCCTTCTGAGAGCCTATGGGAGCCGTAGGAAGTGTCATGTTACAGCAGAGATCCTCAGTTTTCAATAAAGAGAGTGTAGATGGTCAGAGGGCGCTTCCTGTTGGGAATCTTCTCAGGTTTTTGCCTGCCATATGAGTTCTGTTATACACAGACACCATGAGTTCTGTTATACACAGACACCATTCAAACAGTTTTAGAAACTTTTGCGTGTTTTCTATCCAAATCAAACAATTATACGCATATTCTAGTTTCTGGGCAGTAGTAATAACCAGATTAAATCGGGTACGTTTTTTATCCGGATGTGAAAATACTGCCCCCTACCCTAGAGGTTAATGGAACTGCAGATATATATCATACCTTATAAACACACTCAGTTTTCAGATAACTGATTGTGTTCATTGGGCACTCAGCAAGAAACATTTTGCAACGGAAAATGAAAATTAGTGTTTCTTATTGGACGAGTCCAGGTATTCCTTCTCAGTTTGTCTGTTTTCTTCTGTTTAGTGTCTAATGAACACGGCCTGTGTCTCTCTGCTCCCAACAGACCCAGAGTTCAGCTGACTCCAACATGACCTATGACCTGTTCATCGTGGTGGACCTTGGCGGTCTCCAACACAAGAAGTACCTCATCAAGTTCTCAGAGAAGCCGGGTAAAGAGGGGTCCTTGACCCACCAGGCCTGGGTTGTGTCGTTCAAGAGACTAAATGTTTCACAGGAGTTGAAGACAGGAAGGAGACTCTTACCGGTTCTGAATGAGTGTTATAAGATCATGCTGGACCAGGATACTAACCTACTGCATAGCATCACCGACAGGTAGTTATAGTCAACATTCACATTAGGGGCACATTCAACAGGCAAACGTTGTGGAACGTTGCAGATAAAGGTCATTAATAGAGCTGATGTGATTTCTTCTACAGAGAAGAGAAGCATCTTTATTTTACTGAACGTTGCACAACGTTTTCCTTTTGAATGCAGCCCAAGTGTTAGGTCAACAATGCCCCCTGAGACCTTTCTGTGACCCTGACAGGCATGAGAAGAGAACGGTGAGAATGAGTCAGGATTTCTGGGAGTACCAGGTCAATGGGAATGTCAGCGCAGGGCCCATCTCTGACAACTACATCTTCAGTGCTAACGGCTCGGCAGTGAGGGCGTACAAGGCCGTCAAGATGGAGATTGTCCCTGGGAAGATCATCACTGAGATCAGACAGTACTTCTACAGGTGGAATGTGAACAACTCCTTTCTGTCAGTCTTTGGTTTCCATGCACCCTCCTTCCGTGGCTACTATCTCTTTAATATTCCATCTATCACCTCTCGTTCTCACACACGCGCACACTCATACCACACTACACCTTAGTAAGGTGCAGGTCTAATATTGGGTGGCTCACATTAACAATGGGTTCTGTCTGCAGGGAGGAAGCAGATGAGGACTACACCTACTCTGTCACCACCAGAGTACCACAGAGTTTCCCCAGGGGCAGGCTGTGTTACAGGCTGGAGCAGAGCTACTCGCTGGGCCCCCTGGTGGTCAACACCGAGGCTGTCCTCAGGACCAAGACCAGCCTGAAGAACAACAGGACTCTGTTCACTGACGACAACGGGTACCAGATGATGAAGAGGCCTTCCAGGACGTTCGTCAATGATACTGTTGCCAGAGTGAGTGGGTTGTATTTAAGGACAGTTTTGTGTAGAGGATTAAATGTACACAACTTCCACAGTACCTTGCCAGCCAGAAGATGTTCTACACTTTGAGCCTGGTTCCTCAAGGTTTCTTCCTACTTGGGTGTTTGGTCTCCTCAGCTTTCCTTTTTGGTGGTTCAGGCCTGGGTTACTGTTCAGGACTTTGTGACAATTGCTTGTGTTTCTTCCCGTGTTTGTGTACTGCAGAACTACTACCCCATGGTTCGAATGGCCTACATTGAAGATGAATCTAGCAGACTGGTCCTCCTCAGTGAGAGAGCTCATGGTGCATCCAGCCAGAGTGAGGGAGAGCTGGAGGTGAGTGTGTTTTTATGTATGAGATGCGTACACTCACACACACACACAACCTCAACCCCTTGTATCTGTCCCAGGTGATGCTCCACCGACGTCTGTGGAACAACCAGGAGTGGACTCTGAGTTATAACCTGACCCTGAACGACAGCTCGGTGGTGAGACCTGTCCTGTGGATGACACTGGGCTCCCTGGCTGCTACCTCCTCTCTCTACCAGAGGGAGGCGCTAGAGCTGCAGCACAGACCTGTGGTCATGCCCATCGACAGGCCACGTGAGTCCACTCCTTATAGCTCTCCTGTTTCCAGGCTCGCAGGTTGAACTTTATTGTCATGAATCTTGACCTGGAGGCAGAACTGAGCAATTTTCCTCTAGATGCTCCAGCTGCAAAGTGAAAATTAGCTATATCGTAAACATTCATGAAAACAAAATGTGCATTTTGGTCTTAATTTAAGATTAGGGTTAGCAGTATGTAATGGGTTAAGGTTAGGTTTTAAATAAGATTTTATGACTTTGTGGCTGTGCTAGTTAGTGACCACTCTGCAGAGCTGCCTTCAGGACAAGATTCATGACAGTAAATACCAACCTGCTTAAAGCACGCACAGCTACTTTCCACTAAACTTTCCCTGGAAATCCATAGTGGAATCCATTCTAAAAACAAATACACAATTGAAACCTTCCCAAATAGAGTCGACCATGTTTTTGCTCACCTGTACTATGCATTGTCACAATGTATGATCTCATACCCACAATGCCATTCACTGCCCCCTCTAGAGAAGGCCTGGAGGAAGGAGCCTCGGACCAGATCTCCGATTCGCCCCGTGGTCCTGCCTGACAACCTCCACCTGCTGACGCTTAGTGTCCCGGGCTGGGTCTACAACTCCAACCACACCCTGCACCTCCGCAACATAGAGACTGGTTCCACACAGCCGGACTACGATCGGGTCCTACTGAGGATCATGCATCTGTATGAGAAGGGGGAAGACCCGGTTCTGTCTCAGCCATCTACCATTAACATGAAGGTAAGAGAACACCGCTAGATGAGATCAAAATGAAGAGACTTTGATAACAGATGTTTGTGTATTAAATGCTAAATTAGTGAACAAATAGATGAGATATTGACATTTGGTGGTCTCTCCTTGGGCTGTGGCGGTTACGAAATTTAGTTAGCCGGGGATTGTCAAGCAAATAACTGTTGGTCTCACGGTACTTGACTGTTAATTAACAAACACATGTAGCATCTCCTGGCTTCCAGACACAACCTACAAGCCACTGATGCAGACCTATCAAACCTCTACATATTATAAAGTCTAATAAGTCCATGTAATATAGCCTACACCTTCACAATAAACCCATTATTTATTTTAGACAGGTCTAAAGAAGCATGATATGAAGAAAATGTAGTCTATTTCAGAAGAACAGAATAGCATATTCTGAGTTGTCCTGATCTGGCTATGCCATATGGCTGTGGGCTACACTAGTTCATTTAGCAGACAAGATTTGCTTAGAATTCAGTGTATTATTTTATATTATAGTTTGAGGAATACAATTGAACAAAGCTGAATAAAGTAAATATTTTCTCAACGATTTGAGGGAGTGCGTACATGCAGCTTTTCTGAGTTGAGAGGTTAGCAAAGAAATGGGTACTCCTACAGTACCAGTCAAATGTTTGGAAACACCTACTAATTTAAGGGTTTTTCTTTATTTTTACTATTTTCTGCATTGTAGAATAATAGTCAAGGCATCCAAACTATGCAATAATAGATATGGAATCATGTAGTAACCAAAAAGTATTTGAGATTCTTCAATGCAGCCCCCCTTTGCCTTGACGACAGCTCTGGACACTTGGCATTCTCTCAACAAGCTTCACCTGGAATGCTTTTCCAACAGTCTTGAAGGAGTTCCCACATATGCTGAGCACTCGTCTGCATTTCCTTCGCTCTGCGGTCCAACTCATCCCAAACCATCTCATTTGGGTTGAGGTTGAGTGATTGTGGAGGCCAGGTCATTTGATGCAGCACTCCATCACTCCTTCTTGGTCAAATAGCCCTTATACAGCCTGGAGGTGTGTTGGTTCATTGTCCTGTTGAAAAACAAATGATAGTCCCACTAGGTGCAAACCAGATGGGATGGCGTATTGCTGCAGAATGCTGTGGTAGCCATGCTGGTTAAGTGTGCCTTGAATTCTAAATAAATCACAGACCGTGTACCCAGCAAAGCACCATCACAATACCTCCTGCATGCTTCACGGTGGGGACCACACATGCGAAGATCACCCGTTCACTTGCTCTGCGTCTCAAAAGAAATGGCGGCTGGAACCAAAAATCTCAAATTTGGACTCATAAGATCAAAGGACAGATTTCCACCGGTCTAATGTCCATTGCTTGTGTTTCTTGGCCCAAGCCAGTCTCTTTCTTATTGGTGTCCTTTGACCATGAAGGCCTGATTCACGCAGTCTCCTCTGAACTGTTGATGTGTCTGTTCCTTGAACTCTGAAGCATTTATTAAGTTCTTAATTTTCCTTATTTTTATTTTTTATTTTTTTTGGTTACTAGTTGATTCCATGTGTTACTTCATAGTTATTCTACAAAGTCGAAAATAGTAAAAATATCAAAATACCCTGGAATGAGTAGGTGTCAACCTTTGACTGCTTCTGTATATGCTTAATTTAGTTATTTATGCAAGTTTAGATTTTTTTAATATATTCTAATTGTGCACGATGTGACTATAATGACTTGAAAAAAGTTTCTTGAAAGGCATGAGCTCTGCTTTGTTTAACTCATGCTGTACACCCTTCATTAGTCTCTCTCATTCACAATTTGACAAGCACTTGATAATGCCTCATGTCACTGCCCCATCCCCTTTGTCTGTAATGCACCCTATGAAAATCCATGCCTTTTGCGAGCAGCGGCCATTGTGCGCTTGCCCGGGAATGCTTCGTTGTGCCTTTCTCCCGTTGCGTTGTGCCCTGTGCTTTCCTACGCTCCTCTCACTCACATGGCTCTCCATGTGATTGGGTCTTTCTCACAGTGAAGACACATCGGATAGCAAAAGCACTTGCCTACAATGCATTCGGAAACTATTCAGACCCCTTGACTTTCTCCACATTTTGTTACGTTACAGCCTTGTTCTAAAATGGATTCAATAGTTTTTGTTCCTCAATCTCCACACAATACCCCATAATGACAAAGCAATAACAGGTTTTTTCTTTGGCAATTTATTTTTTTAAATTCAACTGGGCTATACTCCTGTTGTAAAGATGCAATGTGTTTAATATTAGTAATGTTGAGAAATATAGTAGACCTAGCCTATAGAAAGCTGATGGGATCATTCTCTTTATGAGGCCATCACCCTGTTTTCTCGTGCGATTGCATAGCTTATAGAAATGTTGCGCAACATGGGCACTCTTGAAGTGTTTGATTAGATTTTCAATGACATTTGCATTGATATCGGAGTGATTAGTGGTACAATGGAGAGCTGAGTACCAGGCAGTTAGCAAGTTTGGTAGGCTCATAACGACCATCAACAGCATCATAGCTTGGAGATGCCTAATTACCGTGACTAAACGGTCACATTTGTTCGTTTATCATATATGCATAGTCACTTTAACGATACATTCATGTACATACTACTTCAATTGGCCTGACCAACCAGTGTTCCCGCACATTGGCTAACCGGGCTATCTGCATTGTGTCCCGCCATCCCCTCTTTTACGTTACTGGTACTCTCTGTTCATATATGCATAGTCACTTCAACCATATCTACATGTACATACTACCTCAATCAGCCTGACTAACCGGTGTCTGTATGTAGCCTCGCTACTCTATTTAGCCTGTCTTTTCACTGTGTTTAAAAAAAAAAAAAGACGTATTGTTCACCTAATACCTTTTTTGCATTATTGGTTAGAGCTTGTAAGTAAGCATTTCAGGTGTAGACCTTAGTGTTGTATTCGGCGCATGTAACAAACTTTGATTTGACCTGGAATTTGACTGCCGGTAATACGGTCACCGCAACAGCCCAGGTCACTACTCCATTTACACTGTATTTGGTTTGAAAATCAATTTCCTGTGTAAACCAGGAAGTGCTGCAGGGCATGGGGGAAGTGAGAGCGTTGGAGGAGCGCTCTCTCACAGGAACCTGGGATATCGCCGACCTCCAGAGGTGGAAGTGGAAGGCTTCAGAAGACCCAGGGAGGGGTGTGAGTGTTGGTAAGCTTCAGTTCAGCATTGGTGGGGGTGAAATATTACATCTGGATACATACCTTTTGTTAAAAGATGAGAGAAGTTACTGTATCAGTGTACCTTTGAGATTCAGGAGCTGTCAATTCAGTTCACAATGGAGTAGGCTGTACTGTTTGTTAACCACCTGTGAAATCTGAAGAAGAAAATGTGTTTACAATTGTTTGTTTTTGTCTATGTCCTGAGTGTTCGTATTTGTTTGTTTCAGGGGTCAAGAGGTCAAGTGTTGGTGTGAGAGGAGAGTTCAACGTGACCATATCACCCAAAGAAATCAGGACCTTCTTTGTTTACTTCAAGCTCAAGTAGAAAGTTCCAGTTCCCCTTCAGTCTTCTGTGAAGATGGATAACTAGTCTGCGGAGAGGCCTTCTGACATATAGAACATGGGATTAAACATTCTGTAATGTACATTTTGTCTATTTCTTTATTTTCCTCAGTTGAAGTGCTTCTGTTTTAAGGCCTTGGAGAGGGGAAGGTCATTATTGATGCCTCAAAGCATCTGATACCCTCATAACTACTGGGTTAGGTTCTCACTGTTTGAGTAGCGGTAAGGTTGTTCATCTGTACGCCGTAGGTGAGAAACGTTCTTCCTGTTTGCAAGTGAGCGCAGTGCTGACAGTCCACAGTAGACCACACGGCCACTTCCTGTTATTGGCCTTAGCGAATAAGAACTTTCCGTAGGGTGACAGTCTATAAATCAAATATTATTGGTCACACACATGGTTAGATGTTAATGCGAGTGTTGCGAAATGCTTGTGCTTCTAGTTCCGACCATGCCATAATATCTATCAATTTCACAACTACAAGTGTAAAGGTAGGGTGACATTAGTCTATAGCTGCACTTGGTTCACTTGAATTGTCCCTTTCCAGTGGCTCTAAAATGCGCCGTTCAAATCAAGAGCACCCAGTGATCAATCTGAAAGTTCAAATATAAACTCATCCAGGGTTTCTGTTCAGAACCATTGATAGAGGAGTTGTGGAAATTCACCGCTAAGACATGCCTAGTTAAAAAAAAAAATATATATATATATATATATATTCAAGTCAATAAAGGACATTCTTATTTACAATGACGGCCTACCGGCGAACAGTTGGTTAACTGCCTTGTTCATGGGCAGAATGACAGATTTTTAACTTGTCAGCTCGGGGATTCGATCCTTTCGGTTACTGGCCCAACAATCTAACCACTAGGCTACCTGCCGCCCCAAAAGTCGAAGTAAGCTAAGCAATCTTTAATGCACAGAGGTTCATTAATTCAGTACAAGCCTGATGGAACTCTAACGGGGAGGTTCCCTTTATACTGCAACACAAACAAGTCCTCTAAGCATGGTTGGTTCCTGCATGTGACTGACTGATAGCACACCAGGCTTCTTACCTTAAATGAGATATTGTGTCACTCCTTGTTCCCAGAGCAATGTTCTGGGCATACTGCCAAATTGCTTCTGAGTGTTGTTTACTCCTTTGTGCAGTCAACTCGCCACTCGCATGAACCCAACCAAGACAGGTTATTAGAAAAGCAGCATTGTGCCAAACATGATCTCACACACACAGAGAAGTTTCCATTAAATGCATTGCTTTTTGTTGTGACGTCTACAGCGGTGACTCATAGGATTTTGCACCTGTTCAATGGAGAAAGACAATGAGATGAGCAAGTGTCATTTTGAAGGGGCAGTTTTAGGCAAGCATGCAAATAGTTTGATCACTTCGTACTAAGGGATAGACCTTTACCTGACATGCGTTTTATCACATTCGCAAAAGGATGATGGGAGATACTTTGCTTGGTTACTGTGGACATACTGAGATTTCAGAAAGGACATGGTGCTGGGACCACACTCTAGGTCAGGGCTGTCCAACCCTCTTCCTGGAGATCTACAGTCCTGTGGGTTTTCAGTTCAACCCTAATTTAACACACCTGTTTCTGCTAATTAGCTGCTCAACACCTTAACTAGCTTAATCGGATATGCTAAATTAGGGTTGGACTGAATCTACAGGACAGTAGGTCTCCAGGAAGAGGGTTGGGCAGCCCTGCCTAGGTCAATGGTGCCAAACTCATTCCTTGGCCTAGTCAAAGATGGTGGATAAATAAAGATGGTTCACTCAAGCCATTTACCATTGTAAAAAATATGAAATGTTCCTGTCTAAGTGGGTGTTCCCTCTTGCGTAAGCATGCTTTCCCATGTGAGCTCACGGTTCATCCAAATGGGGCTTGTTCCTCTGCCCAGGTGTTGCTGATGCCAGATCTCACAACACCTGGATAGGTATTTTACATATTACTGGTTGATGCATGCAACATCTGAGCAGGGGAACGCAACCAATATCTGGCATGCTCACGCAAGAGAGGGAACATCAGGCTCCACTTGTCTGCTCACCCGCCCCGACCCACATTTCTTTGCCAGTGAGATGTCTTGCTCTGAGACACCCCCATAGTGGACCAGAGTGGTTTCGCCCCAATCAGAAAAAATTAGGCGGAGGGATGTCTTGGTTTCTATACCGTCTCTGGCCTAGTGTTTGCTGGTTTTTGGTGTTTACTTTCAGTTAAGACCTAGACAACCAAGTGAGGAGAGTTTCTTACTAATCAATGATCTTAATTAATCAATCAAGTACAAGGGAGGAGGGAAAACCCGCAGACAATCGGCCCTGCGCTAAGAGACGGGAAGCAAGTTCAGGGAGTGAGCGTTTTAATTCATAAACGCAACATAATACAAAATACGAACAACGCACAGACATGAAACAGAAACAATGACACCTGGGGAAGGAACCAAAGGCAGTGACATATATAGGGAACTAATCAGGGAAGTGATGGAGTCCAGGTGAGTCTGATGACGCGCAGGTGCGCGTAACGATGGTGACAGGTGTGCGCCATAATGAGCAGCCTGGTGACCTTGAGGCCAGAGAGGGAGCACACATGACAGACTAGATCTTTAATCAACAAATAAAGCTGGTTCAGAACTGCCGATACTTGAAATCATCTGGTATAAAGCAGAGAGCAAGACCAAAAGAAGATGACATTATTGGGTCAAATGTTCAGCATGAAGAAAGAACAAATTACGCACATAAAGAAGAGACTTCAGTGTGTGGAGAGGACTCCCTTCCTTACTGTGTTACATCTGTGCCTGCCACGCCCCCTACTGCTCATCCTGTGTTTCCCTACTCTGCCGCCACTCCCCCAGTGCTCTCTCCGTCTTTCTGTGTGTGTGTGTGTGTGTGTGATTGTGTGGGCGTTGACAGGTGTGCTGGAGGCGGAGCAGATCCCCACCAGCTGCAACCTGTTCCATAATCAAGACCTCTACAAATACGCAGCCCTGCCACTTCCACGTAGCCAGATCGTAATCTCTGCTCAGTCAGTCTGTGGTTTTAGCTGTTTACGCCTGCTTTCGTGTTGTTCCTGGTTTTCCTCGCCGCTACAGGTCTGTCCGCTCTGACTCTGGTCCCTGTGTCCGGTCCCACATCTCGTCAATCCTGCTACCCTGTCCTGGATCCCCCACTCTACTGTTTCCTTGGATTCCTCTCCGGACCTGCTCACCCAGCCCCAACTCCCCTCGCTCCAACCTCAGCACCTGGCTCCCTGCAACTCGCCCAAGCTTTCCCTGGCCTGCACCTCATCTTCCCCCTGTTTTTCAATAAATACCTTGGTTACCTGATCCCAGTCTTCTCGTCTGAGTCTGCTCTTGGGTTCACCTGCTCCACGTAACACATCGGTGGGTTTTTCCTTAAATGTTCTTATCTATTATATGTTTAAGACCTATGTCTAAACATTATTATTATTTTTTACAGTTCATTCGGAAAGGAATAACAACCCTTTTCCACATTATACGTTACATACTTATTCTAAAATGTATAAAATAGTCTTTATTCCTCTCAACACACAATACTTCATAATGAAAAAAGAAACAGGATTCTAGAAATTTGAACATTTTATAATAAAAAGATATCACATTTCCGTAAGTATTCAGAGCCTTTATTCAGTACTTTGTTGAAGTACCTTTGACAGCGATTACAGCCTCGAGTCTTCTTGGGTATGACGCTACAAGCTTGGCACACCTGTATTTGGGGAGTTTCTCCCATTTCTTCTCTGCAGATCATCTCAAGCTCTGCCAGGTTGGATGGGGACCGTAGCTGCACAGCTATTTCCAGGTCTCTCCAGAGATGTTCGATCGGGTTCAAGTCCGGATTCTGTCTGGGCCACTCAAGGACGTTCAGAGACTTGTCCCGAAGCCACTCCTGCGTTGTCTTGGCTGTGTGCTTAGGGGCCATTGTACTGTTGGAAGGTGAACCTTCATCCCCAGGACCTCCGACTGGGGCAAAGGTCTAAGAGCTCTGGAGCAGGATTTCATCAAGGATCTCTCTGTACTTTGCTCCGTTCATCTTTCCCTCAATCCTGACTAGTCTCCCAGTCCCTGCCACTGAAAAACATCCCCACAGCATGATGCTGCCACCACCATGCTTCACCATAGAGATGGTGCCAGGTTTTCTCCAGATGTGACATTTGGCATTGAGGCCAAAAATGTCAATCTTGGTTTCATCAGACCAGAGAATCTTGTTTCTCATTGTCTAGGAGACTTTATGTGCCTTTTGGCAAACTCCAAGCTGTCATGAGCCTTCTACTGAGAAACAGCTTCCGTCTGGCAACTCTACCATTAAGTCCTGATTGGTGGAGTGCTGCAGAGATGGTTGTTCTCCCATCTCCACAGAGGAACTCTGGAGTGCCATCAGAGTGACCATCGGGTTCTTGGTCACCTCCCTGACCAAGCCCTTCTCCCCCATTTGCTCAGGCCGGGCGGCCAGCTCTCGGAAGAGTCTTGTTGTTTCCAAACTTCTTCCTTTTAAGAATGATGGAGTCCACTATGTTCTTGGGGACCTCCAATGCTGCAGAATTGTGTTGGTACCCGTCCCCAGATATGTGCCTCGACACAATCCTGTCTCTGAGCTCTACGGACAATTCCTTCGACCTCATGGTTCCTGAGTGGCGTTGCGGTCTGTATCACAACCGGCCGTGATTGGGAGTCCCATAGGGCGGTGCACAATTGGCCCAACGTTGTCTAGGTTTGGCCGGGGTAGTTCATTGTAAATAAGAATTTGTTCTTAACTGACTAGACTAGTTAAATAAAGGTTTTTAAAAAATGGCTTGGTGTTTGCTCTGACATGTACTTTCAACTGTGGGACCTTATATAGACAGGTGTGTGCCTTTCCAAATCATGTCTAATCAATTGATTTTACCACAAGTGGACTCCAATAAAGTTGTTGAAACATCAAGGATGATCAATGGAAACAGGAAGCACCTGAGCCTAATTTCGAGACTCATAGCAAAGGGTCTGAATAAGTTATTTCAGATTTTTATTTTATTTTTTACATTTGCTAATGTTTCAAAAAAACTTTTTTCGCTTTGTCATATTGGGGTATTGTGTGTCGATCGATGATAGTTATATATTTTTTCATACATTTTAGGATAAGACTAACGTAACAAATATGGAACAAGTCAAGGGGTCTGAATACTTTCCGAATGCACTGTATATACAGTATCAATGGTTCCAATGACCAAGACTTGGCACAGTCAAAACATGTAGGAGTAATAACTGCTATGAAGCAGAGGGGTGAAAAATGCTAAAAAGGAACCTTTCATCTCTACAGAACCTTTTCAGTCATGAACTGGGTTCTATGCCTCCTGGAATGTCCTGAAGGGGACAGCCAGGAGAGCTAGTTCCCAGCTGCAGGTTGCAGAGACTCTGTTCACCCGGTACCGGGTCAGCTACCCAGATGGACCATTCACAAAAGAAGAAGCTCTGCAGAAGCTGTAGGACCACTGCTGGGATGTCTCTGAGGTGCCTGATCAAAATACTCACTGATTGTGACTCATTGTGTATTTATATGTATTAATTATACCTATCATTGTAACCAAGTGATTAAACAATCTCATATCCCACTTTTGTCAGACACATTTTGAAATTAAAGACCCACAAAAGGAATTATTGTAATAGATGTAATAGAAGTACTGTTCTCCTCTTATTCTCCTTCTGTCTTATCTCCAGGTGCAGCACCATGATGGGATCACAGGGACAGAGTCTCCCAAGGTGTCTGACATGTACATAGAGCACCTAACCCAGGCTATGATGGGAGTAGAAGAACTCCTAGCTGCCCTCTTCCTCCTGCCCCAGGCCCTGGGCACCGCTAGCAACTCTGAAGCCTTCAATAGACAAGACTCTCATAGCAAGGGTAAAGTACTGTACTTCAAAATAATAATGAATAATTGAAAAATATTTATCCTTAATTATTTGACATGAACTCAGAGATGTGGATTTGTGAAAGTAGTAGGATGGGAAGCGGGTTTTCACTTATCCAATCACACACTACAGATCAGTGAGTACACATCAAGGAAGGGGGTGCAAAAGGATATATTTTGTATTCTAACAAGGCCCAAGGTTCAGCTTGGTCCAAGGCATCATTTCATGACGATCTTCATCAACTACAACATGGGTCTTTTTTACATAAATCAACATTTTGATAATGAATGTAATTGCAGGCTCCCATCAGGACCTAGAGCAGCACATCATTGTGTACAACCCCCTGGCATGGAACACCACCGCCATCATCAACGTCACGGTAACCTTCCCCATGGCAACCGTGTTCGACGACCAAGGACAGCCCGTACCTGCACAGGTAGTGTGGATTTATCCAGTTAAACACTTTGTAGAACAATGAGTCACCATTATATCACGTAAAAGCCATGTGTTAACCTCTCTAGGGTATGTGGGACGAAATCGTCCCACTTACTCAACAGCCAGTGGAATCCCGTGGCGCGAAATTCAAATACCTTAGAAATGCTATTACTTCAATTTCTCAAACATATGACTATTTTACACCATTTTAAAGACAACTATCGTTAATCTAACCACACTGTCCGATTTCAAAAAGGCTTTACAACGTAAGCAAAACATTAGATTATGTCAGCAGAGTACCCAGCCAGAAATAATCAGACACCCATTTTTCAAGCTAGCATATGTCACAAAAACCAAAACCACAGCTAAATGCAGCACTAACCTTTGATTTTCATCAGATGACACTCCTAGGACATTATGTTATACAATACATGCATGTTTTGTTCAATCAAGTTCATATTTGTATCAAAACCAGATTTTTATATTAGCATGTGACGTTCAGAACTAGCATACCCACCGAAAACTTCCGGTGAATTTACTAAATTACTCACGATAAACGTTCACAAAAAACACAATTATTTTAAGAATTATAGATACAGAACTCCTTTATGCAATCGCGGTGTCCGATTTTAAAATAGCTTTTCGGCAAAAGCACATTTTGCAATATTCTGATGGCGAGCCATCTACTCACAGGCTAGCTATTTTGACACCCACCAAGTTTGGCACTCACCAAACTCAGATTTACTATAAGAAATTGGATTACCTTTGCTGTTCTTTGTCAGAATGCACTCCCAGGACTTCTACTTCATCCACAAATGTGGTTTTGGTTCAAAATAATCCCTAGTTATGTTCAAATATTCTCTGTTTTGTTATTGCGTTCAAGACACTATCCGAAGGGTGATGCGCGGACGCGTATTGTGACAAAACATTTCTAAATATTCCATTACCATACTTCGAAGCATGTCAAACGCTGTTTAAAATCAATTTTTATGCGATTTTTCTCGTAAAAAAGCGATAATATTCCGACCGGGAAACCCTGTTTTCGTTCAAAGACTGAAAACGTAAAATGGCCTCTTCACGTGCACGTGCGCACCCGTCTCATTGTTCTCAGATCGACCACTTACCAAATGCGCTAATGTTTTTCAGCCAGGGGCTCCAAAGACATCATTCACCGGTTTGCCGCCTTCTGAGAGCCTATGGGAGCCGTAGGAAGTGTCATGTTACAGCAGAGATCCTCAGTTTTCAATAAAGAGAGTGTAGAAGGCCAAGAAATGGTCAGAGAGGGCGCTTCCTGTTGGGAATCTTCTCAGGTTTTTGCCTGCCATATGAGTTCTGTTATACTCACAGACACCATTCAGTTTTAGAAACTTTAGGGTGTTTTCTATCCAAATCAAACAATTATATGCATATTCTAGTTTCTGGGCAGTAGTAATAACCAGATTAAATTGGGTACTTTTTTTATCCGGATGTGAAAATACTGCCCCCTACCCTAGAGAGGTTAATGGAACTGCAGATATACATCATACCTTATAAACACACTCAGTTTTCAGATAACTGATTGTGTTCATTGGGCACTCAGCAAGAAACATTTTGCAACCGAAAATGAAAATTAGTGTTTCTTATTGGACGAGTCCAGGTATTCCCTCTCAGTTTGTCTGTTTTCTTCTGTTTAGTGTCTAATGAACACAGCCTGTGTCTCTCTGCTCCCAACAGACCCAGAGTTCAGCTGACTCCAACATGACCTATGACCTGTTCATCGTGGTGGACCTTGGCGGTCTCCAACACAAGAAGTACCTCATCAAGTTCTCAGAGAAGCCGGGTAAAGAGGGGTCCTTGACCCACCAGGCCTGGGTTGTGTCGTTCAAGAGACTAAATGTTTCACAGGAGTTGAAGACAGGAAGGAGACTCTTACCGGTTCTGAATGAGTGTTATAAGATCATGCTGGACCAGGATACTAACCTACTGCATAGCATCACCGACAGGTAGTTATAGTCAACATTCACATTAGGGGCACATTCAACAGGCAAACGTTGTGGAACGTTGCAGATAAAGGTCATTAATAGAGCTGATGTGATTTCTTCTACAGAGAAGAGAAGCATCTTTATTTTACTGAACGTTGCACAACGTTTTCCTTTTGAATGCAGCCCAGGTGTTAGGTCAACAATGCCCCCTGAGACCTTTCTGTGACCCTGACAGGCATGAGAAGAGAACGGTGAGAATGAGTCAGGATTTCTGGGAGTACCAGGTCAATGGGAATGTCAGCGCAGGGCCCATCTCTGACAACTACATCTTCAGTGCTAACGGCTCGGCAGTGAGGGCGTACAAGGCCGTCAAGATGGAGATTGTCCCTGGGAAGATCATCACTGAGATCAGACAGTACTTCTACAGGTGGGAATGTGAACAACTCCTTTCTGTCAGTCTTTGGTTTCCATGCACCCTCCTTCCGTGGCTACTATCTCTTTAATATTCCATCTATCACCTCTCGTTCTCACACACGCGCACACTCATACCACACTACACCTTAGTAAGGTGCAGGTCTAATATTGGGTGGCTCACATTAACAATGGGTTCTGTCTGCAGGGAGGAAACAGATGAGGACTACACCTACTCTGTCACCACCAGAGTACCACAGAGTTTCCCCAGGGGCAGGCTGTGTTACAGGCTGGAGCAGAGCTACTCGCTGGGCCCCCTGGTGGTCAACACCGAGGCTGTCCTCAGGACCAAGACCAGCCTGAAGAACAACAGGACTCTGTTCACTGACGACAACGGGTACCAGATGATGAAGAGGCCTTCCAGGACGTTCGTCAATGATACTGTTGCCAGAGTGAGTGGGTTGTATTTAAGGACAGTTTTGTGTAGAGGATTAAATGTACACAACTTCCACAGTACCTTGCCAGCCAGAAGATGTTCTACACTTTGAGCCTGGTTCCTCAAGGTTTCTTCCTACTTGGGTGTTTGGTCTCCTCAGCTTTCCTTTTTGGTGGTTCAGGCCTGGGTTACTGTTCAGGACTTTGTGACAATTGCTTGTGTTTCTTCCCGTGTTTGTGTACTGCAGAACTACTACCCCATGGTTCGAATGGCCTACATTGAAGATGACTCTAGCAGACTGGTCCTCCTCAGTGAGAGAGCTCATGGTGCATCCAGCCAGAGTGAGGGAGAGCTGGAGGTGAGTGTGTTTTTATGTATGAGATGCGTACACTCACACACACTCACACACAACCTCAACCCCTTGTATCTGTCCCAGGTGATGCTCCACCGACGTCTGTGGAACAACCAGGAGTGGACTCTGAGTTATAACCTGACCCTGAACGACAGCTCGGTGGTGAGACCTGTCCTGTGGATGACACTGGGCTCCCTGGCTGCTACCTCCTCTCTCTACCAGAGGGAGGCGCTAGAGCTGCAGCACAGACCTGTGGTCATGCCCATCGACAGGCCACGTGAGTCCACTCCTTATAGCTCTCCTGTTTCCAGGCTCGCAGGTTGAACTTTATTGTCATGAATCTTGACCTGGAGGCAGAACTGAGCAATTTTCCTCTAGATGCACCAGCTGCAAAGTGAAAATTAGCTATATCGTAAACATTCATGAAAACAAAATGTGCATTTTGGTCTTAATTTAAGATTAGGGTTAGCAGTATGTAATGGGTTAAGGTTAGGTTTAAAATCAGATTTTATGACTTTGTGGCTGTGCTAGTTAGTGACCACTCTGCAGAGCTGCCTTCAGGACAAGATTCATGACAGTAAATACCAACCTGCTTAAAGCACGCACAGCTACTTTCCACTAAACTTTCCCTGGAAATCCATAAAGTGGAATCCATTCTAAAAACAAATACACAATTGAAACCTTCCCAAATAGAGTCGACCATGTTTTTGCTCACCTGTACTATGCATTGTCACAATGTATGATCTCATACCCACAACGCCATTCACTGCCCCCTCTAGAGAAGGCCTGGAGGAAGGAGCCTCGGACCAGATCTCCGATTCGCCCCGTGGTCCTGCCTGACAACCTCCACCTGCTGACGCTTAGTGTCCCGGGCTGGGTCTACAACTCCAACCACACCCTGCACCTCCGCAACATAGAGACTGGTTCCACACAGCCGGACTACGATCGGGTCCTACTGAGGATCATGCATCTGTATGAGAAGGGGGAAGACCCGGTTCTGTCTCAGCCATCTACCATTAACATGAAGGTAAGAGAACACCGCTAGATGAGATCAAAATGAAGAGACTTCGATAACAGATGTTTGTGTATTAAATGCTAAATTAGTGAACAAATAGATGTGATATTGACATTTGGTGGTCTCTCCTTGGGCTGTGGCGGTTACGGAATTTAGTTAGCCGGGGATTGTCAAGCAAATAACTGTTGGTCTCACGGTACTTGACCGTTAATTAACAAACACATGTAGCATCTCCTGGCTTCCAGACACAACCTACAAGCCACTGATGCAGACCTATCAAACATCTACATATTATAAAGTCTAATAAGTCCATGTAATATAGCCTACACCTTCACAATAAACCCATTATTTATTTTAGACAGGTCTAAAGAAGCATGATATGAAGAAAATGTAGTCTATTTCAGAAGAACAGAATAGCATATTCTGAGTTGTCCTGATCTGGCTATGCCATATGGCTGTGGGCTACACTAGTTCATTTAGCAGACAAGATTTGCTTAGAATTCAGTGGTATTATTTTATATTATAGTTTGAGGAATACAATTGAACAAAGCTGAATAAAGTAAATATTTTCTCAACGATTTGAGGGAGTGCGTACATGCAGCTTTTCTGAGTTGAGAGGTTAGCAAAGAAATGCGTACTCCTACAGTACCAGTCAAATGTTTGGACACACCTACTCATTCAAGGGTTTTTCTTTATTTTTACTATTTTCTACATTGTAGAATAATAGGCAAGGCATCCAAACTATGAAATAACAGATATGGAATCATGTAGTAACCAAAAAGTATTTGAGATTCTTCAATGCAGCCCCCCTTTGCCTTGACGACAGCTCTGGACACTCTTGGCATTCTCTCAACAAGCTTCACCTGGAATGCTTTTCCAACAGTCTTGAAGGAGTTCCCACATATGCTGAGCACTCGTCTGCATTTCCTTCGCTCTGCGGTCCAACTCATCCCAAACCATCTCAATTGGGTTGAGGTTGGGTGATTGTGGAGGCCAGGTCATTTAATGCAGCACTCCATCACTCTCCTCCTTGGTCAAATAGCCCTTACACAGCCTGGAGGTGTGTTGGGTCATTGTCCTGTTGGAAAAACAAATGATAGTCCCACTAGGTGCAAACCAGATGGGATGGCGTATTGCTGCAGAATGCTGTGGTAGCCATGCTGGTTAAGTTTGCCTTGAATTCTAAATAAATCACAGACCGTGTACCCAGCAAAGCACCATCACAATACCTCCTGCATGCTTCACGGTGGGGACCACACATGTGAAGATCATCCGTTCATTTGCTCTGCGTCTCAAAAGAAATGGCAGCTGGAACCAAAAATCTCAAATTTGGACTCATAAGATCAAAGGACAGATTTCCACCGGTCTAATGTCCATTGCTTGTGTTTCTTGTCCCAAGCCAGTCTCTTTTTCTTATTGGTGTCCTTTGACCATGAAGGCCTGATTCACGCAGTCTCCTCTGAACTGTTGATGTGTCTGTTCCTTGAACTCTGAAGCATTTATTTGGGCTGCAATTTCTGAGGCTGGTAACTCTAATGAACTTATCCTCTGCAGCAGAGGTAACTCTAGGTCTTCCTTTCCTGTGGCGGTCCTCATGAGAGCCAGTTTCATCATAGCGGCTGATGGTTTTTGCGACTGCACTTGAAGAAACTTTCAAAGTTCTTAATTTTCCTTATTTTTTTATTTTTTATTTTTTTTGGTTACTAGTTGATTCCATATGTGTTACTTCATAGTTATTCTACAAAGTCGAAAATAGTAAAAATATCAAAATACCCTGGAATGAGTAGGTGTCAACTTTTGACTGCTTCTGTATATGCTTAATTTAGTTATTTATGCAAGTTTAGATTTTTTTTAATATATTCTAATTGTGCACGATGTGACTATAATGACTTGAAAAAAGTTGCTTGAAAGGCATGAGCTCTGCTTTGTTTAACTCATGCTGTACACCCTTCATTAGTCTCTCTCATTCACAATTTGACAAGCACTTGATAATGCCTCATGTCACTGCCCCATCCCCTTTGTCTGTAATGCACCCTATGAAAATCCATGCCTTTTGCGAGCAGCGGCCATTGTGCGCTTGCCCGGGAATGCTGCGTTGTGCCTTTCTCCCGTTGCGTTGTGCCCTGTGCTTTCCTACGCTCCTCTCACTCACATGGCTCTCCATGTGATTGGGTCTTTCTCACAGTGAAGACACATCGGATAGCAAAAGCACTAGCCTACAATGCATTCAGAAACTATTAAGACCCCTTGACTTTATCCACATTTTGTTACGTTACAGCCTTGTTCTAAAATGGATTCAATTGTTTTTGTTCCTCAATCTCCACACAATACCCCATAATGACAAAACAATAACAGGTTTTTTCTTTGGCAATTTATTTTTTTAAATTCAACTGGGCTATACTCCTGTTGTAAAGATGCAATGTGTTTAATATTAGTAATGTTGAGAAATATAGTAGACCTAGCCTATAGAAAGCTGATGGGATCATTCTCTTTATGAGGCCATCACCCTGTTTTCTCGTGCGATTGCATAGCTTATAGAAATGTTGCGCAACATGGGCACTCTTGAAGTGTTGTTGTTTTCAATGACATTTGCATTGATATCGGAGTGATTAGTGGGACAATGGAGAGCTGAGTACCAGGCAGTTAGCAAGTTTGGTAGGCTCATAACGACCATCGGCATCATAGCTTGGAGATGCCTAATTACCGTGACTAAACGGTCACATTTGTTCGTTTATCATATATGCATAGTCACTTTAACGATACATTCATGTACATACTTCAATTGACCTGACCAACCAGTGTTCCCGCACATTGGCTAACCGGGCTATCTGCATTGTGTCCCGCCAACCCCTCTTTTACGTTACTGGTACTTTCTGTTCATATATGCATAGTCACTTCAACCATATCTACATGTACATACTACCTCAATCAACCCTACTAACCGGTGTCTGTATGTAGCCTCGCTACTCTATATAGCCTGTCTTTTTACTGTTTTTTTTTTTTTTTTTTTAAAGACGTATTGTTCACCTAATACCTTTTTTGCATTATTGGTTAGAGCCTGTAAGTAAGCATTTCAGGTGTAGACCTTAGTGTTGTATTCGGCGCATGTAACAAACTTTGATTTGACCTGGAGTTTGACTGCCGGTAATACGGTCACTGCAACAGCCCAGGTCACTACTCCATTTACACTGTATTTGGTTTGAAAATCCATTTCCTGTGTAAACCAGGAAGTGCTGCGGGGCATGGGGGAAGTGAGAGCGTTGGAGGAGCGCTCTCTCACAGGAACCTGGGATATCGCCGACCTCCAGAGGTGGAAGTGGAAGGCTTCAGAAGACCCAGGGAGGGGTGTGAGTGTTGGTAAGCTTCAGTTCAGCATTGGTGGGGGTGAAATATTGCATCTGGACACATGCCTTTTGTTAAAAGATGAGAGAAGTTACTGTATCAGTGTACCTTGAGATTCAGGAGCTGTCAATTCAGTTCACAATGGAGTAGGCTGTAGTGTTTGTTAACCAGCTGTGAAATCTGAAGAAGAAAATGTGTTTACAATTGTTTGTTTTTGTCTATGTCCTGAGTGTTCGTATTTGTTTGTTTCAGGGGTCAAGAGGTCAAGTGTTGGTGTGAGAGGAGAGTTCAACGTGACCATATCACCCAAAGAAATCAGGACCTTCTTTGTTTACTTCAAGCTCAAGTAGAAAGTTCCAGTTCCCCTTCAGTCTTCTGTGAAGATGGATAACTAGTCTGCAGAGAGGCCTTCTGACATGTAGAACATGGGATTAAACATTCTGTAATGTACATTTTGTCTATTTCTTTATTTTCCTCAGTTGAAGTGCTTCTGTTTTAAGGCCTTGGAGAGGGGAAGGTCATTATTGATGCCTCAAAGCATCTGATACCCTCATAACTACTGGGTTAGGTTCTCACTGTTTGAGTAGCGGTAAGGTTGTTCATCTGTACGCCGTAGGTGAGAAACGTTCTTCCTGTTTGCAAGTGAGCGCAGTGCTGACAGTCCACAGTAGACCACACGGCCACTTCCTGTTATTGGCCTTAGCGAATAAGAACTTTCCGT
Organism: Salmo trutta; assembly: GCF_901001165.1. Taxonomy (NCBI): domain Eukaryota; kingdom Metazoa; phylum Chordata; class Actinopteri; order Salmoniformes; family Salmonidae; genus Salmo; species Salmo trutta. The sequence continues at coordinate 7,459,059 of NC_042964.1, forward strand.
AGGGTGACAGTCTATAAATCAAATATTATTGGTCACACACATGGTTAGATGTTAATGCGAGTGTTGCGAAATGCTTGTGCTTCTAGTTCCGACCATGCCATAATATCTATCAATTTCACAACTACAAGTGTAAAGGTAGGGTGACATTAGTCTATAACTGCACTTGGTTCACTTGAATTGTCCCTTTCCAGTGGCTCTAAAATGCGCCGTTCAAATCAAGAGCACCCAGTGATCAATCTGAAAGTTCAAATATAAACTCATCCAGGGTTTCTGTTCAGAACCATTGATAGAGGAGTTGTGGAAATTCACCGCTAAAGACATGCCTAGTTAAAAATATATATATATATATATATATATATATATATATATTCAAGTCAATAAAGGACATTCTTACTTACAATGACGGCCTACCGGCGAACAGTTGGTTAACTGCCTTGTTCATGGGCAGAATGACAGATTTTTAACTTGTCAGCTCGGGGATTCGATCCTTTCGGTTACTGGCCCAACAATCTAACCACTAGGCTACCTGCCGCCCCAAAAGTCGAAGTAAGCTAAGCAATCTTTAATGCACAGAGGTTCATTAATTCAGTACAAGCCTGATGGAACTCTAACGGGGAGGTTCCCTTTATACTGCAACACAAACAAGTCCTCTAAGCATGGTTGGTTCCTGCATGTGACTGACTGATAGCACACCAGGCTTCTTACCTTAAATGAGATATTGTGTCACTCCTTGTTCCCAGAGCAATGTTCTGGGCGTACTGCCAAATTGCTTCTGAGTGTTGTTTACTCCTTTGTGCAGTCAACTCGCCACTCGCATGAACCCAACCAAGACAGGTTATTAGAAAAGCAGCATTGTGCCAAACATGATCTCACACACACAGAGAAGTTTCCATTAAATGCATTGCTTTTTCTTGTGACGTCTACAGCGGTGACTCATAGGATTTTGCACCTGTTCAATGGAGAAAGACAATGAGATGAGCAAGTGTCATTTTGAAGGGGCAGTTTTAGGCAAGCATGCAAATAGTTTGATCACTTCGTACTAAGGGATAGACCTTTACCTGACATGCGTTTTATCAAATTCGCAAAAGGATGATGGGAGATACTTTGCTTGGTTACTGTGGACATACTGAGATTTCAGAAAGGACATGGTGCTGGGACCACACTCTAGGTCAGGGCTGTCCAACCCTCTTCCTGGAGATCTACAGTCCTGTGGGTTTTCAGTTCAACCCTAATTTAACACACCTGTTTCTGCTAATTAGCTGCTCAACACCTTAACTAGCTTAATCAGATATGCTAAATTAGGGTTGGACTGAATCTACAGGACAGTAGGTCTCCAGGAAGAGGGTTGGGCAGCCCTGCCTAGGTCAATGGTGCCAAACTCATTCCTTGGCCTAGTCAAAGATGGTGGATAAATGAAGATGGTTCACTCAAGCCATTTACCGTTGTAAAAAATATGAAATGTTCCTGTCTAAGTGGGTGTTCCCTCTTGCGTAAGCATGCTTTCCCATGTGAGCTCACGGTTCATCCAAATGGGGCTTGTTCCTCTACCCAGGTGTTGCTGATGCCAGATCTCACAACACCTGGATAGGTATTTTACATATTACTCGTTGATGCATGCAACATCTGAGCAGGGGAACGCAACCAATATCTGGCATGCTCACGCAAGAGAGGGAACATCAGGCTCCACTTGTCTGCTCACCCGCCCCGACCCACATTTCTTTGCCAGTGAGATGTCTTGCTCTGAGACGCCCCCATAGTGGACCAGAGTGGTTTCGCCCCAATCAGAAAAAATTAGGCGGAGGGATGTCTTGGTTTCTATACCGTCTCTGGCCTAGTGTTGGGCTGGTTTTTGGTGTTTACTTTCAATTAAGACCTAGACAACCAAGTGAGGAGAGTTTCTTACTAATCAATGATCTTAATTAATCAATCAAGTACAAGGGAGGAGGGAAAACCAGCAGACAATCGGCCCTCCGTGGAATGAGTTTGACATCCCTGGTCTAGGTGAAGCCTCTGAAGGTTGATGTGTGGGATACCAAGGAGATGGTCCCTGGATACACTCTGGGCCCTAGTTAAGATTCCTTTAATACAGATCGTATGACTGCTCCATTTCTCCAGTCTACAGAATTTTTTTCCAAGCTTACTGTAATTTTGAGGTCAATTTTCACTATACTTACGCAAGGGGAGATGGGTAGTAGAGTCCACAGCAGTGTTGCCAGTACAAAGGGGAGAGAGAAATGCCAAGCTGTGATTGGCTGTGAAAGTGTGAAATAAATAAATACGGAGAGAGAGGGAGAGTCAGAAAGGTGTTGGTATAAGTGAGAGAACAGATCACCCCATCAGTCATCTCACATGAGGTGCTTTTATAACTTGTTGTGTTGCAGAGGGTCCCTGGTTAGAGCCCAGGTTGGGGCGAGGAGAGGGATGGAAGCTATACTGTTACACCTGCTCCGCTCGTCAATCTGTTTTCTCTCATCCTGCGGTAAGTGCAGACCGTTCATATTGGGTTGATCAAAACCTAACTTATACTTTAGAAATATTTTGAAAATAACTGGTAAAAACAAATGATTGTATTCTTCCTCATGCTTGTTTTACGTGTCTGATGTAGAACTCATAAAACCGGTTTGTTTGGAAGAGGTTGTGTGTTTGTTAAATGGTGGTGAGATTCTTATTGATTATACCGACTCAATAAAAATCAATTGTTGACAAAAAAGAAAACCTTGTTTATACCATGGTAAGAATGAGTGAATAATGACTGATGTGGGTGTGTTATAAGGATCTATACATTACATTGGATTTTATGTGTATCCTTGTCATTTGATACTTTAGTAATATGTTGTTTTCTCTGTCTCTCCACAGGTATAAGCGGCACGTTGGTGGTGATCCAGTCTCCTCATAATGTAACAGTAACAGAGGGTGACACTGTTCAGATCCAGTGCTGCTGGAATACAAATGTGTCAAGAGCGACAGTTAATTGGCATAAAGAAGGACACACCGAGATAAAATATAATAGTTTACTGGTCAACAACAGGCAGTGTCATGACAGGGCATCTCAACAGACTGTAGCCTGTAACTGCTCACATTGGACCATCTCAAACCTCACTAGAAATCACACGGGTACCTACATCTGTAAAGTTACTCTGGAGATACCATCTCTTATTGAATCTGTGGGGAATGGGACACGGATAACAGTTACAGTCAGAGAGCATAAAAGCCAAGGTGAGTAGTCTGATTTGGTCTATATCTTTGTCAAGCATAATGTGTACCACTGATGTACAGAAGCTAAAGAGTAAGGTTTTGACTTATAGGCTATTACACAGATCAATCACTTTACAACAATATACAGTTCTCAATTCTCCTGAATAGCAATATTCCATGTGTAGTCTGTCAGGATTTGTATAATAACTTGTGTATTGACACCATGTATGTGTTTACAGTGATTATTGAGACCTCGGAGGACATAGCAGTCCCCTACACCTTGAGATGTCTCCCAGTCATTATATTGGTGGCCATATTCTGTTACTATAGCTACCAGTGGAAGAAAAGTCAATGTAAGTCTGTCGATAATTTGAATTCATAACGTATGGATCCACAAAAATATTATAAACTGAACAACAATATAAACGCAACATGCTACATTTTCAACGACTTCAATGATTTTACTGAGTTACAGTTCATATTAAGAACTCAGTCAATTGAAATAAATTAATTGGGGCTCCTGAGTGGCGCAGGTGTCTGAGGCACTGCATCTCAGTGCTGGAGGCGTCACTACAGACCCTGGTTCAATTCCAGGCTGTATCACAACCGGCTGTGATTCGGAGTCCCATCGGGCGGTGCACCATTGGCCCAGCGCTGTTAGGGTTTGGCCGTTATTGTAAATAAGAATTTGTTCTTACATATTTTAGCCATTTAGTGGATGCTCTTATCCAGAGCAACTTACAGTAGTGAATGCATACATTTCATGCATTTTTTTTCTCCGTTCTGGTCACCCGTGGGAATCGAACCCACAACCCTGGCGTTGCAAACACCAAGCTCTACCAACTGAGCCACACGAGTCTTAACTGACTTGCCTTGTTAAATAAAGATTAAATAAAATTAGGCCGTAATCTATGGATTTCACATGACTGGGCAGGGGCACAGCCATGGGTGGGCTTGGAAGGGAATAGTCCCCCCCATTCGGAGCCAGGCCCAGCCAGTCAGAATGAGTTTTTGCCCACAAAAGGGCTTTGTTACAGATAGAAATACTCCTCAGTTTCATCATTTGTCCGGGTGGCTGGTCTCAGACGATCCCGCAGTTGAAGAAGCCGGATGTGGAGGTCCTGGGCTGGCGTGGTTACACGTGGTCTGCAGTTATGAGGCCGGTTGGACGTACTGCCAAATTCTATAAAACAACGTTGGAGGTGGATTGTGGTAGAGAAATGAACTTTAAATTCTCTGGTTATAGCTCTGGTGGACCTTCCTGCAGTCAGCATGCCAATTCCATGCAGAAATGTTTGCTTTATATTTTCTCGTTGCTAAATCTTTACATCAGATGTTGTTGGAAGGAAGTTAGACTTGTGACAGTGAGTTACACAACAATGGAAATTTCACAATCTTCACATATAGATCTCTGCTTTCCCCATAATTTTGCCAACGATGAAACTTTTGACTAGATCTTTAATCAACAAATAAAGCTGGTTCAGAACTGCAGATACTTGAAATCAACTGGTATGGAGCAGACAGCAAGACCAAAAGAAGATGACATTACTGGGTCAAAGGTTAAGCATGAAGAAAGAACACATTACACACATAAAGAAGAGAGAGAAAGATGGAGAGAAGTGACTCTGTGGTTAACATTTCAGTGCGTCATGTGTCAAAGGAAGTACCCACAGCGAGTGTGTGTCAGTTGTGATTCTCATGCCGTGTGTGTGTGTGTGTGTGTGTGTGTGTGTGTGTGTGTGTGTAGAGGGGGAGGCCACAGCACCTGAAGGCTGAGTGACTGGGTTCATTCTGATATCCTCCCAGAAAGATGAAGCATCTGCTGGTCTGGCTGCTCCTGTCCTCCCTCTGTTCCCTCTCTTCTTGGGGTAAGTTACAAAATATTGACTTACACATTTATTTGGACCATCATTATCTTAGATTAAACTAACACCATATTGGCTCACCGGGCAAAGACATCACAATGTTTTTAAAGGGACGGTAATTTACATATTCTACTGGTCTGGACATTACATTTTAACATTTACATTTTAGTCATTTAGCAGACGCTCTTATCCAGAGCAACTTACAGTAGTGAATGCATACATTTCATTTCATGCATTTAAAAAATATATATATATTGTACTGGCCCCCCGTGGGAATCAAACCCACAACCCTGGCGTTGCAAACACCATGCAGGCGTTGTAAACACCATGCTCTACCAACTGAGCCTCTTAACTTGTTTTTAATCATTTCACTGTAGTCGATGCATTTATTTTGGCATCATTAACAACAACAACAATGCTTGTAGAATTCATAAAACTAAGTTTTATACCCCGTTTCATACCATGTTTTATACCATGTTTAATATGGTAATAATTATTTAGATTTGGTAATGGTACCACCCTAATATGAATACATTACATCAGCTTCATGCATATCATACTATTTATCCCTGTCATTTGATGTTTCACTAATATGTTGTTTTCTCTGTCTCTCCACAGGTATAAGTGGCACGTTGGTGGTGATCCAGTCTCCTCATAATGTAACAGTAACAGAGGGTGACACTGTTCAGATCCAGTGCTGCTGGAATACAAATGTGTCGAGAGCGACAGTTAATTTGCATAAAGAAGGACACACCGAGATAAAATATAACAGTTTACTGGTCAACAACAAGCAGTGTCATGACAGGGCATCTCAACAGACTGTAGCCTGTAACTGCTCACATTGGACCATCTCAAACCTCACTAGAAATGACACGGGTACCTACATCTGTAAAGTTACTATGGAGATACCATCTCTTATTGAATCTGTGGGGAATGGGACACGGATAACAGTTACGTCCCAAAATACGACAAACAATGGCGAGTATTGATTAGAGACAGTTAACATTTCTTTGGTGAAAGTTATACATTAAGAACAAGTTAAACTGGTTATAGATCCAATCTTATTGCAATAGTTTGCTAACTCCACTCTTTCTGCACAGAAGAAAGTCTGCCCCAGCTGTCTGTCATGATTCCACTTACTGTCCTGCCACTGTTCCTCATCGCTCTCATCTGCCTGTACATGGCATGGAAAAGACACCAAGGTCAGAGGTCATTGTGATATTATGTTTATTTTACAACTTTACATCAGTGCTTGACTGGAGCTGAGTACCGACACCTCACATGTTCTACTGCTTGAGCTCATGTTCCTCTTATAGAATATTAGCTCAGAAGTATTGTGGAGCACCTGCACCTAAATATAAACAGTACCGGCACCCACAATGAGAACCGGCACCTATTTCAGTCCAAGTCAAACACTGCTATAGGATACTACACTCGTGTGCTTATGAAAGAGTTGGTAGCTTGTCAAACAACGTTTACATATGTGTACATTCATAGAGTAGATCAGAACCTACAATCCGACGATGTACATTTTCATTTCTATAGAGCAGCCACGGAGTCTTGTCTTGGAAGCCGTTTCAAACTAAACTTGCAACAGTCCCTAGTTTTGCATTTCAAGCCCATTTCGCAACAGATCAGAGTTACAGTATATATTCAATGCTTTATCACCTTGTTACCATGCAAGACAGTGAGTTGACGCATCCTGTTATATGGTTGTTTTTCTGTGTACACCCTTGATATCTACAAACCCGTGAAAAAGTATAAACCTGTGGAAAAAGTATTGCACCCTTTCTGATTTTCTCTATTTTTGCATATTTTTAATACTGAATGTTATCAGATCTTCAACCAAAACCTAATATTAGAAAAAGGGAATCTGAGTTTACAAAAAAATAAAAAATGGATGCTTATTTTATTTACATTTACATTTTAGTCATTTAGCAGACACTCTTATCCAGAGCGACTTACAGTAGTGAATGCATACATTTCATACATTTCATGCATTTTTTTGTTGTTGTACTGGCCCCCCGTGGGAATCGACAGAAACCACAAAACAAAAGGGAGGATAGGGAGGGTGATAATTGTCTATGGCGGCTCAAATGGAATCGAACCCACAACCCTGGCGTTGCACACACCATGCTGGCGTTGCACACACCATGCTGGCGTTGCACACACCATACTCTACCAACTGAGCCACATTTATTTATCAAAGTTATGCAATGCCCAGTTCCCCTGTGTGAAAAAGTAATTGCCCCTTTACACTCAATAACTGGTTGTTCCACCTTTAGCTATAGTGACTGCAACCAAACACTTCCTGTAGTTGTTGATCAGTCTCTCACATTGCTGTGGATGAGTTTTGGCCCACTCTTCCATGCAGAACTGCTTTAACTTAGCGACATTTGTGGGTTTTCAAGCATGAACTGCTCGTTTCAAGTCCTGTCACATCTGAATTGGGATTAGGTCTGGACTTTGACTAGGCCATTCCAAAACTTCATATTTGTTGATTTTTTTGTTGTTGCCATTTTCATGTAGACTTGATTGTGTGTTTTGGATCATTGTCTTGCTGCATGACTCAGCTTCAGCTCACAGACGGATGGCCTGACATTCTCCTGTAGAATTCTCTGATAACAATTCAGTGTTTGGTTTTCGCCAGACATAATGGGACCCATCTCATCCAAAAAGTTGACTCAAGTTTGCCAGGAAGCACCTGGATGATCATCAAGACTCTTGGAAGAATGTTCTATGGATAAATGAGTCAAGTATAACTTTTTGGACGACATTGTCACAGCTGTCGAAAGGAGCAGACCAAAGTGCAGCTTGGTTGTAGTTCCACATTTTATTAAATCCGTGAAACTTTGCAATACATAAATAACTGAAACTGACAAAACAACAAACCGTGACGCAGAGAGAAACAACTCAAAATATAATAACCCACAAAAACGAGAAAAAAACCTACTTAAATATGATCTCCAATTAGAGGCAACGAGGATCAGCTGCCTCCAATTGGAGATCAACCCAAAAAACATCAACATAGAAATAGAAACCTAGAACTACACATAGAAATAGAAAAACACAAAACACCCCCTTTCACGCCCTGACCTACTCTACAATAGAAAATTACATCTTACTAGGGTCAGGACGTGACAGTAACCCCCCCCCCCCCAAAGGTGCAGACTCCGAACCACAACAACAGAAACCACAAAACAAAAGGGAGGGTAGGGAGGGTGATAATTGTCTATGGCGGCTCAAATGCAGTTCACATAAACTTAACCTCCAGCAGAGGAGGCAGCTCCGGTTCGGGGCGTAACCCCCGCTCCACCTGCTGATCCCTCTACTTTAGTACCACCGGACCGTGGATCGTTGGAGTAGGAACCGGACTGTAGATCATCGTTGGAGGTTCTGGGCTGCAGGCCGCCGCTGGAGACTCTGGGCTGCAGGCCGCCGCTGGAGACTCTGGGCTGCAGGCCGCCGCTGGAGACTCTGGGCTGCAGGCCGCCGCTGGAGACTCTGGGCTGCAGGCCGTCTCAAGTTGTTCCGAACTGTGGACCGTCACTGCAGGCTCCGTGCCATGGATCATCACTACAGGTTCCGTGCCATGGATCATCACTACAGGTTCCGTGCCATGGATCATCACTGGAGGCTTCGTTCCATGGCTCATCCCTACAGGCTTCTTGCCATGGATCATCACTGGAGGCTTCGTTCCATGGATCATCTCTACAGGCTTCGGACCATAGATCATCACTGGAGGCTTCATTCGTGGAGCTGGAATAGGTCTCACCGGACTAGGGAACGTCGCTGGGAGTTCTGGACTAGGGAACGTCGCTGGAGGCTCCGGACTGGAGAGTGTCGCCGGAGGCCAGGTGCGCAGAGCAGGCACAGGGTATACTGGGTCGTGGAGGCGCACTGGAGATTTGGAGCTTATGGCTGGCACAACCCGTCCTGGCTGGATAACCTCCTTAGCCCGACAAGCGCGAGGCGTTGTGACAGGTCGCACAGGTTTGTGTTGGCGAACTGGGGGTACCGTGCGTAGAGCTGGCGCAGGATAACCTGGGCCGAGAAGACACACCGGAGACCAGGAACGCTGAGCAGGCATACTCCTTCCTGGCTGAATGCCAACTCTAGCACAGCACCTGTGAGGAGCTTGCACCGAGCGCACCGGGCTGTATCTGTGCACTGGCGACACAGTGCGCATAACATGGTTCTTGCTCGATCAAGCTCCCACAGTTAGCACAGGGAGTTGGCTCAGGTCTCCAACCTGACTCTGCCAATCTCCCCGTGTGCCCCCCCCCAAAAAAAAAAAATTGGGGGGGGCTGTCTCTCGCACTTGCCTCTTGGTTGGTATAGCGCCTCATAATAACGGCGCTCCGCTTTTGCTGCCTCAATCTCCTCCCTCGGGCGGCAATACTCCCCAGCCTGCCTCCCGGGTCCTTTCCCGTCCAGAATGTCTTCCGAGGTCCATTTCTGTTGCTCCTGGGCACGCTGCTTGGTCCTTTGATGGTGGGTTATTCTGTCACGGCTGTCGAAAGGAGCAGACCAAAGTGCAGCGTGGTTGTAGTTCCACATTTTATTAAATCCGTGAAACTTTGCAATACATAAATAACTGAATATGACAAAACAACAAACCGTGACGCAGAGAGAAACAAACACTACTCAAAATGTAATAACCCACAAAAACAGGAAGGAAAAAAAACCCTACTTAAATATGATCTCCAATTAGAGGCAACGAGGACCAGCTGCCTCCAATTGGAGATCAACCCCCAAAAAAACAACATAGAAATAGAAACCTAGAACTAAACATATAGAAAAACACAAAACACCCCCTGTCACGCCCTGACCTACTCTACTATAGAAAATTACATCTTACTAGGGTCAGGACGTGACAGACATGGGTCCCATTATGCCTGGCAAAAACCAAACACTGCATTCCGCAGTAAAAACCTTATACCAACGGTCAAGCATGGTGGTGGTGGTGGTAGTGGGGTGCTTTGCTGCCTCAGGACCTGGACGACTTGCCTTAATAGAAGGAACCATGAATTCTGCTCTGTATCAGAGAATTCTACAGGAGAATATCAGGCCATCTGTCTGTGACCTGAAGCTGAAGCGCAGCTGGGTCATGCAGCAAGACATTGATCTAAAACACACAATCAAGTCTACATGAAATTGTCTAAAAAGAAACAAATTTGGAATGGCCTAATTTTGGAATGGCCTAGTCAAAGTTCAGACCTAATCCCAATTCAGATGTGGCAGGACTTGAAACGAGCAGTTCATGCTTGAAAACCCACAAATGTCGCTGAGTTACAGCAGTTCTGCATTGAAGCGTGGGCCAAAAAGCCTCCACAGTGACGTAAGAGACTGATCAACCACTACAGGAACCGTTTGGTTGGAGTCATTGGAGCTAAAGATAGCACAAGCAGTTTTTTTTGTGTAAGGGGACAATTACTTTTTCATACAGAGGCATTGGGTGTTGCACAACTTTGTTAATGGAATACATGAAATAAGCATGTAATGTTGTGTTATTTGTTCACTCAGGTTCCCTTTATCTAATTTTAGGTTTTGATGGAAGATCAGAAAACATTCAGTATGAAAAATATGCAAAAGTAGAGAAAATTAGAAAGGAGGCAAATATTTTGTTTACAACACTGAATGTGTATGGTGTGTACAGGTGGTGCCCCAGACGGAGCGGCCAGGGTGATCCACGAGGCCCCCAACCATGAGGACGAGGAGTTGAAGATGGAGGAGCTGGAAGAGGCCACCAAACAGAGCTCTTCCTCCTCCTCCAGAGGATCCACCCAATGGGTGAGTCTCATAATCAGTACACACCATACCACCTACCGCCACGATACACCGTCCCACACCCTACTCACAGGTTAATCAGATCAAACCACCTACCGCCACGATACACCGTCCCACACCCTACTCACAGGCTAATCACACCATACCACCTACCGCCACGATACACCGTCCCACACCCTACTCACAGGTTAATCACATCATACCACCTACCGCCACGATACACCGTCCCACACCCTACTCACAGGCTAATCACACCATACCACCTACCGCCACCATACACCGTCCCACACCCTACTCACAGGCTAATCACATCATACCACCTACCGCCACGATACACCGTCCCACACCCTACTCACAGGTTAATCACACCATACCACCTACCGCCACGATACACCGTCCCACACCCTACTCACAGGCTAATCACATCATACCACCTACCGCCACGATACACCGTCCCACACCCTACTCACAGGTTAATCACACCATACCACCTACCGCCACCATACACCGTCCCACACCCTACTCACAGGCTAATCACACCATACCACCTACCGCCACGATACACCGTCCCACACCCTACTCACAGGCTAATATTCCTATCATGATTTAGTGGAGTAAGTTCTATAGGCATGGTGATCTCACTTAAGATGTTAGAACGTTTCTGAAGTCTGTGTTATTCTATATGCATTGCTGACTTTTTTTCTCTCTCTCTCGCTCTCTCTCTCTCTTGCTCTCAGTGTCAAGTCCAGGTGTATGAATCACTTGATTACTTGGCTTTACCAACCCAAGACAAAGGTTAAGGACTGGCCCAGTCTGTCAATGTATTTTTCTATTACATTTCATGTGTCAGTCATTTCTGTATGAATTTTACAGTATGTATGTACAGTGTATTTTTGAGGTGTGTGTTTTTGTATTTGATTGCAGTAGGTAATTACTGCTATTGTTTCTTCTATAAACCATTTTTACTGTGTGGAATGTACTTTATTCTCCAGTGAGGGAGCGAAACAGAAACTCATGTAAATCTAGATTGTGCGATGAGGTACTTTTATAGAGATCTGTGAAGAGTTACTCTTTATTTAACTCTGGTTTGTATCTTAAACCTACGCAAAAGCCAGTGTTCACATGAAAAGTGCGTGTGAATGTGTCCATGTGCCTGACAAGAGAAAGTGAGTAAAAGAGAAGAAGTGCTGCACAAGAGACATCAATGAGTGCGTTTTGACAATAATAATGACTGCAAATGAAAATACAGTAGAATTGAAAAAATGCCCAATGATTGAGCATCAGACAAAAATCATACAGTCCAGAGATGTAGCCTTAAGATTCTCGGTATGACTGGTTTATGTCACCAGTGGAAATGATGGTATCTCGTGGCTCTCTCATAGGCTCTCTCATAGGTCAGTGGCAGGAAATGGAAACAGAGCAGACGGTGGTGACAGTATATGCTTATACCTCAGGTAGTAACCATGGCCCCCCAGAAATGAGAAACAGAAAAGTATTTACAATAACAGCAGATGTGATTGACACACACTCATACACATTGTGAAAGTATTTGAGGAACAGATCAGGAAAGTGGACACTTAAATGTACATTTCAGCTATTTAGAGCTGTTTAGCTGACACTCTTATCAGTTGCTCACAGCTAACAAATGATATGCTCACCGTAGTCGTAAACACTTAATATATTATATATATTAATATAGTATCCTACAACTTGCCCCAATGAGTCACTAGGTCCTGCAGTTACAAAGTAAGCAGACACACACCTACTCACATCTTATAAGAACAAACAACAGTTTGTAACCATGGCTGCACTCCTACCAAGACAGAATTGTTAGGCACAGTAACACATTCTCACTGCTTCTGCCGTCTGGCAAGATCCTTGGTTTCCTATTTACACGTTTACTTGTTATCATCAGAGATGAATCTGATATATGAAGTTGTGTTTTGATATTGAACAAACATGTTTAATTCAGGGGATTGATTACTGTAAGATGTAGAAGACTGAAAATGTTTTTATTTTGCGATGCACGCAGACACACAACACAGGTTGTCTTTTAAAGAAAGCGTCACTATGCAGGGATCATAAATGTTTACCAGAAAAGAGAGCAGCATTTCCAGGAAACAGTGCTATAGAAGACCAGATACACACACAGAACAGAGATACCCAAAGATTTTCATAACTTAAGCAAGATAGACCACAACTTGTCGTTTCAAACGCCAACAGATGAGTCATAATGGGCAGAACAAACAAGGAGGTGGGCAGAGCCAAGCACATATCCTGTTGGCACATTCTAGAATTATCTGCATATTTCCGTTACGGAATGCCTACTCTGTGAAGTGCGCGTGTGCAATAACTCAATTCACCTTCGCATTTTTTCAAACTTTTGAAAAGAGTAAAGTCTATACATCTTAGTCCACTCTGTTCTTTAACAGATTCTAGTTTTGGGAAAAGAAAACTGTATTAAGATCAAATGTTTAATTGATGAGAAAATGGGCAGAATGTCGGCCAAAATCCATCTTGTTCAATCTTCTCCCACTGCCCGCCAGTGGGCTTCCTCTCACTACCATATTTGGTAGTGAGTGGAAACACCAAGCGGATGCTTCACATTTATACATCCAGTGAAATATCTGTCTCATTGTTCTATCTGTGGAGATACCCTCTTCTAGCCTGGTCCCAGATATGTTGGCTATACAGCACAAACAGATCTGGGACCGGCTAACACTTCATCTAAGACTAGGGAAACTACACTAAACAAAAATATAAACACAACATGCAACAATTTTAATGATTTTACCGAGTTACAATTCATATAAGAAAATCAGTCAATTGATATTAATTAATTAGGCCCAAATCTATGGATTTCACATGACTGGGAATACAGATATGCATCTGTTGGTCACAGATACCTTTAAAAAAAGGCAGGCGTGGATCAGAAAACCAGTCAGTATCTGTTGTGACCACCATTTGCCTCATGCAGCGTGACACATCGTCTTCGCATAGAGTTGATCAGGCTGTTGATTGTGGCCTGTGGAATGTTGCTCCACTTCTCTTCAATGGCTGTGCGAAGTTGCTGGATATTGGCGCAAACTGGAACACGCTGTCGTACATGTCAATCCAGAGCATCCCAAACATGCCCAATGGGTGATATGACTGGTGACTATGCAGGCCATGGAAGAACTGGGACATTTTCAGCTTCCAGGAATTGTGTGCAGATCCTTGCGACATGGGGCCGGGCATTATCATGCTGAAACATGAGGTGATGGCTGCAGATGAATGACATGACAATGGGCCTCAGGATCTTGACACGGTATCTCTGTGCATTCAAATTGCCATCGATAAAATGCAATTAATTAAAAAATGCCTGCCCATACCATAACCCCAAAGCCACCATGGGGCACTCTGTTCACAACATTGACATCAATAAACCGCTCGCCCACATGATGCCATACACTTGGTCTGCGGTTGTGAGGTCAGTTGGACGTACTGCCAAATTCTCTAAAACGTCATTGGAGGCAGCTTATGGTAGAGAAATGAACATTCAATTCTCTGGCAACAGCTCTGGTGGACATTCCTGCAGTCAGCATGCCAATTACACGCTCCCTCAAAACTTGAAACATATGTTGCATTGTGTTGTGTGACAAAATGGAACATGTTAGAGTGGCCTTTTATTGTCCCCAGCACAAGGTGCACCTGTGTAATGATCATGCTGTTTAATCAGCTTGTTGATATGCTACACCTGTCAGGTGGATGTATTATCTTGGCAAATGAGAAATGCTCACTAACAAGGATGTAAACAAATTTGTACACAAAATCTGAGGGAAATAAGCTTTTTGTGCGTATGTATTTCTGGGATCTTTTATTTCAGCTCATGAAACATGGGACCAACACTTTACATGTTGCATTTAATGTTCGGTATATAATCTATATTCTCTCATACACTGCAACTATAGCCCAGAATTTTGCCTGGTCAGGTCATGTGGTATTGATCAAAGAACATGATGTGATCTTTTCTCACCTCTAGTTACAGAATGTTCACGCTCCTACAGGAACACTCTAATCATAGTGTAACCATTTAATGTAGCCAACCAAAACTCATTAGGCCTGTGTTCAAAAAGCCACTCAAAGTAAGCTAACAGCAGCTCTGAAGGAAAACAGCCACAATGCACAAGGATCCAAACACCTTCCTAAGAACACTTTAACTATTCTTGAATCAAATCCAATTTGACAAAGTGGCACGACAGAATTCTATGGAACCAGACATTGAGGTAATGTTTGCAATAGGCGTTTTGATGTTAAGATAATATTGACACAACTGTAAACTCCCCCAAATCAAACACTATCGGTCACTGCCACCTCCCAAGCACTGAGCCAACAGTGGCTTTAGTTAGTTCCTTGATTCAAACATCAGTCAACATTAATACATGAGCAGAATATAAAGCAGACTTCAATTCCACTCGGTCTGTACCTTCACCTCTCCTCCTGTCCGGTCGCCGAAACGTCGCCTTGGAGTTTTTGCCTTAACTTTATCATCACCAGTAGCAGTCATGTCCCAACTCGAGACAGCGATGGCCATCCTCCTGAAGACCTTTGACAAGTACTCTGGAGCCGAGGGCAACAAAGGCACGCTGAGCAAGGCTGAGCTCAAGACCATGATAGAAAAGGAGCTGCCTTCTCTCCTGAAGGTACTGTACACTGCACTGTAGGCCAACGCTACACTGCAGCAAATGTATTAGATTCAACAACTCTTTATTTTCCCATCCAAAGGGCAAACTGTTTTAAGATTTACTGATTTATCATGAAGTCAATTCTAGTTTAAATATCACGCTATTTGTGTGAATAACAGTCGTTGAGATGAATCCTGGTTGTGGGACCTCCTCATTCTCCTCTGTCTCTCTGCAGGCCTCTAAGAACCCTGAGGACTGTGACAAGCTGATGAAGGCTTTGGACCATAATGGAGACTCTGAGGTGGACTTCAATGAGTTCGTAGTCCTGGTCGCTGCTCTCACCTGCGCCTGCCACGACCGCAGCCCCAAGAAATGAGCTCCTCATGCAGAATTGTGGTCAAGTCACGCCCAGCTGCAAGTAGCAGGTGCCTCCCTGCAGGACCAGAGTTCCCCCAATCTCCCTGTTTCCGTTTATAATCAGTTAATAATCATTTTCTTACTAAATGCATCTTTATCCATTTGTGTGGTTGTCTTGTCTTCCAATTGTGGCTGAAAATGTAAGTAATCCCTGTGCCAGTTAGCTGGGAGCATTTAGAACTGTGACTATCGAGTAGGCCTATATTTAATCACTTTTACAAAATACATTTATTTTGTCTTTTCAGTCTTTTTTTCTTTATTTTGTGCACCACTTAAAGAACAAGTCATCATATACGAGAATTTAGAGGTGTTTATATTACTTTAAAATGTTTTTTCTTTAAATATCTGAGTCACCTCAGACATTTTATACACGGTTGGCTGTTAAGTAGGGAAAACTACAAATAAAGGCAGGAGTTTTGGCATACAGGCTATTCATGGCCATCTTGTGGCCACAGGTGACCGGTGAATGGCAAGAAGCTAAGATTATTTTGGCCTCTGGTGCAACAGGTATGTTTAAAACTGAATTAAATTAGCGGCACTCTGCTCACCCCATGAGATGAGAGACATTATAGAGACAATACTTCTGCAGAACGACAATCTTTCACATGAATTGAACATGCAGCCAGAGGCTTTACACCGAATTGAACTTTTCAACCACACTAAAGAGAATAGAAAAACATAGTGTTCAGCTGAAAACTATCCGTTCAGATCCAACGCCTATTTTTAGCGTGTTGTTGTTAACATGCATGTTACACCTTGAAACAAACCACTTAGGAAGTGAACTTTAATCAAACCACAATGGTATCATATCTCCTACACAGCATGTGAACCAATATTACACCTCAGAGCTATTTCCTTGCATATTTCCTTTATAAATGTGAACATGAAAAGCTGCATGCATATACGTGATGTAAAAAAAATTGTACTTTACATTGTTGTACACTATTTTGTTGAAGCTGTAACTATAAATATAGACATTGAGGATCTATTCAAGACTGGCATGTCCTGTCTACATACTCCTTATCATAGACAATCAGTGATGTAAAATACTTAAGTAAAAATACTTTAAAGTACTACATAAGTCATTGGGGGTATCTGTACTGTACTTTACTATTTATGTTTTTGACAACTTTTACTTTTACTTCACTCTACATTCCTAAAGAAAATAATGTACTTTTTACTCCATACATTTTCCCTGACACCCAAAAGTACTCGTTACATTTTGACAGGAAAATGGTCCAATTCACACACTTATCCAGAGAACATGTGGTCATCCCAACTGCCTCTGATCTGGCGGACTCACTAAACACAAATGCTTCGTTGGAAATTCTGTCTGAGTGCTGGAGTGTGCCCCTGGCTATCCATCAATAAAAAAAAACAAGAAAAATGTGTCATCTGGTTTGCTTAGTATACGGAAGTTGAAATTATTTATACTTTTACTTAAGTACATTTTAGCAATTCCATTTACTTTTGATAATGAAGTATATTTAAAACCAAATACTTTTTGACTTTTACTCAAGTAGTATTTTACTGGGTGACTTTCACTTTTACTTGAGTCATTTTCTGTTAAGGTATCTTTACTTTTACTCAAGTATGACAATTGAGTACTTTTTCCACCACTGTAGACAATGGCTATAAGGCCCAATCCACAAATCGCCCCCTAACTCATTATGTACTTGTGGAGAACGTTTAGTATTGTTGGTGAACATTAATCAATTTCCGTATTGATTATCTTGCCTATTGATCATCATTGGCATACAGGTGACACACTTCTATAGTTGTACAATGAATGCAAAAAGACCATGCAGGTGCTGCCCTCTTGTGGTACACTGCCCTCATGCTGTGCATGCACAATGTAAACATTTTTTAAATAAAATATAATCGGCACATACCATGTGTTCTAAATCATGCTAGTGTAATGCAAAGTAATTGGAATTGAGAATCAAATTCCCTTTTGCAAATAACACTGTACTAGATTCTTGTTTGAGAGGGAGGGATAAGCAAATTCCTTAAATTCCTCTAACTTCTCCGGGACTTACCGGGACCTTGAAGGATTGTTTTGAAACGTGCTGAGACTGTAATCGGATTGCAAAGTTGTTAAGCGCAACCTCACTCTCACATATCCTCTCTCTTTCTCTCTCTCTTTCGCTCTCTCTTCTTGCTCCACCTCTTTCTCTAAATCTCTCTCTCACACACACACACAAACACACAGACACACAAAGCAAGTGAAATAGATAATAAAGAAAAATGAAATTAACAATACAAAAATGAACAGTTAACATTACACTCACAGAAGTTTCAAAAGAATAAAGACCTTTAAAATGTCATAGTATGTCTATATACAGTGTTGTAATAATGTGCAAATAGTTAAAGTACAAAAAGGAAAATAAATATGGTTATATTTACAATGGTGTTTGTTCTTCACTGGTTGCCCTTTTCTTGTTGCAACAGGTCACAAATCTTGCTGCTGTGATGTCACACTGTGGTATTTCACCTAGTAGATATGGGAGCTTATCAAAATTGGGTTTGTTTTTCGAATTCTTTGTGGATCTGTGTAATCTGAGGGAAATATGCGTCTCTAATATGGTCATACATTTGGCAGTAGGTTAGGAAGTGCAGCTCAGTTTCCACCTCATTTTGTGGGTAGTGTGCACATAGCCTGTCTTCTTTTGAGAGCCAAGTCTGTCTATGGCGGCCTTTCTCAATAGCAAGGCTATGCTCACTGAGTCTCTACATAGTCAAAGCTTTCCTTAAGTTTGGGTCAGTCACAGTGGTCGGGAATTCTGCCACTGTGTTCTCTCTGTTTAGGGCCAAATAGTATTCTAGTTTGCTCTGTTTTTTTGTTGATTCTTTCCAATGTGTCAAGTAATTATCTTTGGTTTTCTCATGATTTGGTTGGGTCTAATTGTGTTGCTGTCCTGGGGCTCTGTGGGGTCTGTTTGTGAACAGAGCCCCGGGACCAGCTTGCTTAGGGGACTCTTCTCCAGGTTCATCTCTCTGTAGGTAATGGCTTTATGGTTTGGGAATCGCTTCCTTTTAGGTGGTTGTAGTCACTCTCTCTCTCTCCCTCTCCCTCTCCCTCTCCCCTCTCTCTCTCTCTCCTCTCTCTCTCTCTCTCTCTCTCTCTCTCTCCTCTCTCTCTCTCTCTCTCTCTCTCTCTCTCTTCAGCGGCATTAGGAGCTTATCTCTGGATTAGGGACCAGAGGGGAGAAGGTTTGGGAGTCAGGAGATACAGGTGATGGGGGAGGGAGCAGGGGTAGAGGCAGGGAGAGTAGAGGGGAGGGGGGCTAGAGGGAGGGAGAGACCAGACCAGAGGAGAGAGGGAGGAGACCAGACGAGAGGAGAGAGAGAGAGGAGACCAGACCAGAGGAGAGAGAGAGAGAGAGGAGACCAGGCCAGAGGAGAGAGGGAGGAGACCAGACCAGAGGAGAGAGGGAGGAGACCAGACCAGAGGAGAGAGAGAGAGGAGACCAGACCAGAGGAGAGAGAGAGGAGACCAGACCAGACCAGAGGAGAGAGGGAGAGACCAGACCAGAGGAGAGAGAGAGGAGACCAGACCAGAGGAGAGAGAGAGAGAGAGAGAGGAGACCAGACCAGAGGAGAGAGAGAGGAGACCAGACCAGAGGAGAGAGAGAGAGAGGAGACCAGACCAGAGGAGAGAGGGAGGAGACCAGACCAGAGGAGAGAGGGAGGAGACCAGACCAGAGGAGAGAGAGGAGACCAGACCAGAGGAGAGAGAGAGAGGAGACCAGACCAGAGGAGAGAGAGAGGAGACCAGACCAGAGGAGAGAGAGAGAGAGGAGACCAGACCAGAGGAGAGAGAGAGAGAGAGGAGACCAGACCAGAGGAGAGAGGGAGAAGACCAGACCAGAGGAGAGAGAGAGAGGAGACCAGACCAGAGGAGAGAGAGAGAGGAGACCAGACCAGAGGAGAGAGAGAGAGGAGACCAGACCAGAGGAGAGAGAGGGAGGAGACCAGAGGAGAGAGAGAGAGGAGACCAGACCAGAGGAGAGAGAGAGAGGAGACCAGACCAGAGGAGAGAGAGAGAGAGAGGAGACCAGACCAGAGGAGAGAGGGAGAAGACCAGACCAGAGGAGGTAGTAGAGGAGAGGAGACCAGACCAGAGGAGAGGAGAGAGAGAGAGGAGACCAGACCAGAGGAGAGAGAGAGAGGAGACCAGACCAGAGGAGAGAGAGGGAGGAGACCAGACCAGAGGAGAGAGGGAGGAGACCAGACCAGAGGAGAGAGAGAGGAGACCAGACCAGACCAGAAGAGAGAGAGAGAGAGGAGACCAGACCAGAGGAGAGAGGGAGGAGACCAGACCAGAAGAGAGAGAGAGAGAGAGGAGACCAGACCAGAGGAGAGAGAGAGAGGAGACCAGACCAGAGGAGAGAGAGAGAGGAGACCAGACCAGAGGAGAGAGAGGGAGGAGACCAGACCAGAGGAGAGAGAGAGGAGACCAGACCAGACCAGAAGAGAGAGAGAGAGAGGAGACCAGACCAGAGGAGAGAGGGAGGAGACCAGACCAGAAGAGAGAGAGAGAGAGAGGAGACCAGACCAGAGGAGAGAGAGAGAGGAGACCAGAGCAGAGGAGAGAGGGAGGAGACCAGACCAGAGGAGAGAGAGAGGAGACCAGACCAGAGGAGAGAGAGAGGAGACCAGAGCAGAGGAGAGAGAGAGAGGAGACCAGACCAGAGGAGAGAGAGAGGAGACCAGACCAGACCAGAAGAGAGAGAGAGAGAGAGAGAGAGAGAGAGAGGAGAGAGAGAGAGAGAGAGGAGACCAGACCAGAGGAGAGAGGGAGGAGAACAGACCAGAGGAGAGAGAGAGGAGACCAGACCAGAGGAGAGAGAGGGAGGAGACCAGACCAGAGGAGAGAGAGAGGAGACCAGACTAGAGGAGAGAGAGGGAGGAGACCAGACCAGAGGAGAGAGAGAGAGGAGACCAGAGCAGAGGAGAGAGGGAGGAGACCAGAGCAGAGGAGAGAGGGAGGAGACCAGACCAGAGGAGAGAGGGAGGAGACCAGACCAGACCAGAGGAGAGAGAGAGGAAACCAGAGCAGAGGAGAGAGGGAGGAGACCAGACCAGAGGAGAGAGAGAGGAGACCAGACCAGAGGAGAGAGAGAGGAGACCAGAGCAGAGGAGAGAGAGAGAGGAGACCAGACCAGAGGAGAGAGAGAGGAGACCAGACCAGACCAGAGAGAGAGAGAGAGAGAGAGAGAGAGAGAGAGAGAGAGAGAGAGAGGAGACCAGACCAGAGGAGAGAGGGAGGAGAACAGACCAGAGGAGAGAGAGAGGAGACCAGACCAGAGGAGAGAGAGGGAGGAGACCAGACCAGAGGAGAGAGAGAGGAGACCAGACTAGAGGAGAGAGAGGGAGGAGACCAGACCAGAGGAGAGAGAGAGAGGAGACCAGAGCAGAGGAGAGAGGGAGGAGACCAGAGCAGAGGAGAGAGGGAGGAGACCAGACCAGAGGAGAGAGGGAGGAGACCAGACCAGACCAGAGGAGAGAGAGAGGAAACCAGAGCAGAGGAGAGAGGGAGGAGACCAGACCAGAGGAGAGAGAGAGGAGACCAGACCAGAGGAGAGAGAGAGGAGACCAGAGCAGAGGAGAGAGAGAGAGGAGACCAGACCAGAGGAGAGGGAGAGGAGACCAGACCAGACCAGAAGAGAGAGAGAGAGAGAGAGAGAGAGAGAGAGAGGAGACCAGACCAGAGGAGAGAGGGAGGAGACCAGACCAGAGGAGAGAGAGAGGAGTCCAGACCAGAGGAGAGAGAGGGAGGAGACCAGACCAGAGGAGAGAGAGAGGAGACCAGACTAGAGGAGAGAGAGGGAGGAGACCAGACCAGAGGAGAGAGAGAGGAGACCAGACCAGAAGAGAGAGAGAGAGCGAGAGAGAGAGAGAGAGAGAGAGAGAGAGGAGACCAGACCAGAGGAGAGAGAGAGGAGACCAGACTAGAGGAGAGAGAGGGAGGAGACCAGACCAGAGCAGAGGAGAGAGAGGGAGGAGACCAGAGGCACACTTTTCGCTCCACTCTGCCAGTGTGCACACACGTACACACACACATACCACACACACACACACACGCGCACACACACATACCACACACACACGCGCACACACACACGTACACACGCACACACACACACAGACGCACACACACACACAGACACACACACACACACAGACACACACACACACACACACACACACACACACACACACACACACACACACACACACACACACACACACACACAGCCCTCCTCTGTCTGCGTTCCCTTGTGTCTGCCTCAAAGTACGCTTTACTTCAGGGTGACTGTCACGAGACGTCCCAATGCGTCTGCATAGTGAAACCCTTCCGTCCTACCCAGGCCAACGACGGTTTAAACATTCCAATGGGAGTTAGCTGCATGTCATAGCCTCATGCCATGTACGGTATCTCGTGGTTTATCATGAACCAGTTTGAGTGGATATAAAGCCTGCTGATATGTGTCATTAAGTCAGATGTCACTTAGTCATCATCGCTAATAAAAAGCAGTGAGAGCAACAATTCATTTATAGCAGAACACATATGACTGTTAAAACAATAGGGCTGGTGAGTCATTATATCATTTTCATATCTTATTAAAAGCTTAACCAGTGTTATTTCTTTGGCTGCATTATTTTATTTTTATTTATTTCACCTTTATTTAACCAGGTAGGCAAGTTGAGAACAAGTTCTCATTTACAATTGCGACCTGGCCAAGATAAAGCAAAGCAGTTCGACAACATACAACAACACAGAGTTACACATGGAGTAAAACAACATACAATCAATGATGCAGTAGAAAAAATAAAAATAAGACTATATACAATGTGAGCAAATGATGTGAGATAAGGGAGGTAAAGGCAAAAAAATGCCATGGTGGCAAAGTAAATAAAGTATAGCAAGAAAAACACTGGAATGGTAGATTTGTAGTTTGAAGAAAGTTCAAAGTTCAAATATAAATAATATGGTGCAAAGGAGCAAAATAAATAAAAATAAATAAATACAGTAAGGGAAGAGGTAGTAGTTTGGGCTAAATTATAGATGGGCTATGTACAGGTACAGTGATCTGTGAGCTGCTCTGACAGCTGGTGCTTAAAGCTAGTGAGGGAGATAAGTGTTTCCAGTTTCAGAGATTTTTGTAGTTCGTTCCAGTCATTGGCAGCAGAGAACTGGAAGGAGAGACGACCAAAGGAGGAGTTGGCTTTAGGGGTGACCAGAGAGATATACCTGCTGGAGCGCGTGCTACAGGTGGGTGCTGCTATGGTGACCAGTGAGCGGAGATAAGGGGGGACTTTACCTAGCAGGGTCTTGTAGATGACCTGGAGCCAATGTGTTTGGCGACGATTATGAAGTGAAGGCCAGCCAACGAGAGCGTACAGGTCGCAGTGGTGGGTTGTATATGGGGCTTTGGTGACAAAACGGATGGCACTGTGATAGACTGCATCCAGCTTGTTGAATAGGGTATTGGAGGCTATTTTGTAAATGACATCGCCAAAGTCGAGGATTGGTAGGATGGTCAGTTTTACGAGGGTATGTTTGGCAGCATGAGTGAAGGATGCTTGTTGCGAAATAGGAAGCCAATTCTAGATTTCACTTTGGATTGGAGATGATTGATGTGAGTCTGGAAGGAGAGTTTACAGTCTAACCAGACACCTAGGTATTTGTAGTTGTCCACAAATTCTAAGTTAGAACCGTCCAGAGAAGTTATGCTGGATGGGCGGGCAGGTGCAGGCAGCGATCGGTTGAAGAGCATGCATTTAGTTTTACTTGTGTTTAGGAGCAGTTGGAGACCACGGAAGGAGAGTTGAATGGCATTGAAGCTCGTCTGGAGGGTTGTTAACACAGTGTCCAAAGAAGGGCCAGAAGTATACAGAATGGTGTCGTCTGCGTAGAGGTGGATCAGAGATTCACCAGCAGCAAGAGCGACATCATTTATGTATACAGAGAAAAGAGTTGGCCCAAGAATTGAACCCTGTGGTACCCCCATAGAGACTGCCAGAGGTCCAGACAGTAGGCCCTCCGATTTGACACACTGAACTCTGTCAGAGAAGTAGTTGGTGAACCAGGCGACGCAATCGTTTGAGAAACCAAGGCTACTAAGTCTGCCGATGAGGATGTGGTGATGAACAGAGTCAAAAGCTTTGGCCAGGTCAATGAATACGGCAGCACAGTATTGTTTCTTATCGATGGCGGTTACGATGTCGTTTAGAACCTTGAGCGTGGCTGAGGTGCACCCATGACCAGCTCTGAAACCAGATTGCATAGCGGAGAGGGTGCGGTGGGATTCGAAATAGTCGGTAATCTGTTTGTTGACTTGGCTTTCGAAGACCTTAGAAAGGCAGGGTAGGATGGATATAGGTCTGTAGCAATTTGGGTCAAGAGTGTCACCTCCTTTGAAGAGGGGGATGACAGCAGCTGCTTTCCAATCTATGGGAATCTCAGACGACACGAAAGAGAGGTTGAACAGGCTAGTAATAGGGGTTGCAATAATTTCGGCAGATAATTGTAGAAAGAAAGGGTCCAGATTGTCAAGCCCAGCTGATTTGTAGGGGTCCAGATTTTGCAGCTCTTTCAGAACATCAGCTGAATGGATTTGGGAGAAGGAGAAATGGGGGAGGCTTGGGCGAGTAGCTGTGGGGGGTGCAGTGCTGTTGAATGCAGTAGGGGTAGTTAGGTGGAAAGCATGGCCAGCCGTAGAAAAATGCTTATTGAAATTCTCAATTATAGTGGGCTTATCGGTGGTGACAGAGTTTCCTATCCTCAGTGCAGTGGGCAGTTGGGAGGAGGTGTTCTTATTCTCCATGGACTTTACAATGTCCCAGAACTTTTTAGAGTTGGAGTTGCACGAAGCAAATTTCTGTTTGAAAAAGCTAGCCTTGGCGTTTCTAACTGCCTGTGTGTATTGGTTTCTAACTTCCCTAAAAAGTTGCATATCGCGGGGGCAGTTCGATGCTAATGCAGAACGCCACAGGATATTTTTGTGTTGGTTAAGGGCAGTCAGGTCTGGGGAGAACCAAGGGCTATATCTGTTCCTGGTTCTAAATTTCTTGAAAGGGGCATGCTTATTTAAGATGGAGAGGAAGGCATTTAAAAAAAATAACCAGGCATCCTCTACTGACGGGATGAGGTCAATATCCTTCCAGGATACCAGGGCCAGGTCGATTAGAAAGGCTTGCTCGTTGAAATGTTTCAGGGAGCGTTTGACAGTGATGAGTGGAGGTCGTTTGACCGCTGACCCATTACGGGTGCAGGCAATGAGGCAGTGATCGCTGAGATCCTGGTTGAAAACAGCAGAGGTGTAATTAGAGGGCACGTTGGTTAGGATGATATCTATGAGGGTGCCAGTGTTTGCGGCTTTGGGGTTGTACCTGGTGGGTTCATTAATAATTTGTGTGAGATTGAGGGCATCAAACTTGGATTGTAGAATGGCTGGGGTGTTAAGCATGTCCCAGTTTAGGTCGCCTAGTAGCACGAGCTCTGAAGATAGATGGGGGGCAATCAGTTCACATATGGTGTCCAGAGCACAACTAGGGGCCGAGGGGGGTCTATAGCAGGCGGCAACGGTGAGAGACTTGTTTTTGGAGAGGTGGATTTTTAAAAGTAGAAGTTCAAATTGTTTGGGTACAGACCTGGATAGCAGGACAGAACTCTGCAGGCTATCTCTGCAGTAGATTGCAACACCGACCCCTTTGGTCGTTCTATCTTGTCTGAAAACGTTGTAGTTAGGGATGAAGATTTCACAGTTTTTGGTGGACTTCCTAAGCCAAGATTCAGACACAGCTAGGACATCCGGGTTGGCAGAGTGTGCTAAAGCAGTGAATAAAACAAACTTAGGGAGGAGGCTTCTAATGTTAACATGCATGAAACCAAGGTTATTACGGTTACAGAAGTCATCAAAAGAGAGCGCCTGGGGAGTAGGAGTGGAGCCAGGCACTGCAGGGCCTGGATTCACCTCTACATCCCCAGAGGAGCAGAGAAGAATAAGTATGAGGGTACGGCTAAAAGCTATAAGAATTGGTCGTCTGTGACGTCCAGAATAGAGAGAAAAAGGAGCAGGTTTCTGGGGGCGATAAAATAGCTTCAAGGTATAATGTACAGACAAAGGTATGGTGGGATGTGAGTACAGAGGAGGTAAACCTAGGCATTTAGTGATTATGAGAGAGATATTGTCTCTAGAAACATCATTGAAACCAGGTGATGTCATCGCATGTGTGGGTGGAGGAACTGAGAGGTTGGATAAGGTATAATGAGCAGGGCTAGAGGCTCTACAGTGAAATAAGCCAATAAACACTAACCAGAACAGCAATGGACAATGCATATTGACATTAAGGAGAGGCATGCTTAGCCGAGTGATCAGAGGGTCCAGTGAGATTCAGACAGCTAGCCGGGCCATAGGTAGCAAGCTGGTGGAAGATGGGAGGGAGGTCTGTTTTTAGCCACCTCGTGCGTTTCCATCTGTGGGTTAGTGGGGTTCCGTGTGGAAGGGGGGACCTGTCCAAGTTGGCAAAATAGTTAGTTATAGTGGCCCAAGAAAAGTGTCCGATAGACCTATTCAGATCGCAGCTGAAAAGACAGCTAACGATTAGCCGGCCGTAGATGGGCGATCAGGTTACGTCGCGACGGAGGGGCCAGTTGGATAACTCCCCCGGGCAGATAACGTCGGTGGTCCAGTCGTGAAGACCCGATGGGGCTCCGCATTAGTCTGACATGCAGGCCATAAAGGGAGGGCAATACAAAGTGGAGTGCAAGGGCATCAATCATTTACTAACCAAATAGGCTAGCCAGCACTAGTAGACAGATAGGCTAGCCAATATTAGAAGACAGATAGGCTAGCCAGTATTAATAGACAGATAGGCTAGCCAGCACTAGTAGACAGATAGGCTAGCCAGTATTAGTAGACAGATAGGCTAGCCAGTATTAGAAGACAGATAGGCTAGCCAGTATTAGTAGACAGATAGGCTAGCCAGTATTAGTAGACAGATAGGCTAGCCAGTATTAGTAGACAGATAGGCTAGCCAGTATTAGAAGACAGATAGGCTAGCCAGTAATAGTAGACAGATAGGCTAGCTAGTATTAGTAGACAGATAGGCTAGCTAGTATTAGTAGACAGATAGGCTAGCCAGCATTAGTAGACAGATAGGCTAGCCAGCATTAGTAGACAGATAGGCTAGCTAGTATTAGTAGACAGATAGGCTAGCTAGTATTAGTAGACAGATAGGCTAGCCAGCATTAGTAGACAGATAGGCTAGCCAGCATTAGTGGACTGTGTTAACAAACTTCTGCCCGTATACACAAGTGAAAGGGGGAGCATAAATCTATCTGTAAGGAGAGTTTTAGTATTACTGGCACTACACTCTTAGAAAAAAAAGGTGGTATCTGGAACTTAAAACGGTTATTCGGCTGTCCATATAGGAGACCCCTTTGAAGAACCCTTTTAGATTCCAGGTAGAACCCTAATGGGTTCCATGTAGAACTCTTTCCCTAGAAAGAGTTCTAGTAAAAATACTTGAAAGTACTACTTAAGTAGTAAGTACTACTTAAGTTAAGTACTACTTAAGTACTACTTAAGCTAAGTACTACTTAAGTTACTTGAAAGTACTACTTTCAAGTAAAAATACTTGAAAGTACTACTTAAGTAGTTTTTAGGGTATATGTAATTTACTTTACTATTTATATTTTTTTTACAACTTTTACTTTTACTTCACTACATTCCTAAAGAAAATGATGTACTTTTTAGTCTATACATTTCCCTGACACAAAAAGTACTCGTTACATTTTGAATGCTTAGCAGAAAATGAAAATTGTCTAATTCCCACACTTATCAAGAGAACATCCCTGGTCATCCCTACTGATGGAACCAAAAGGTTCTCCTATGGGGACAGATGAATAACGATTTTGGAACCCTTTTTCCTAAGAGAAGTAATCTATAATTTAAAAAAAAAAAATTACAGAACTTAATACCAAACAGGGACAGCGGGGAAAAATACATGTCATCTATGCACTTAAATAGCGAATGGAGGACGCTTTTCCCCGTGGTTCATTTTCATGCCAGTCAGGTAGGCTATACTCCTGTTGTAAATATAAGCAATGTACTTAATATTAGGAAAGTTGAGAAATAAATATTGTAGGCCTAGCCTATAGAAAGCTGATGTGATCATCCTCTTTTTGATAGAGGCCATCACTCCGTTTTCTCCCGCAATTGCATAGCCTATAGAAATGTTGCGCAACATGAGCTCATGGACCCTCGGGAAGTGTTTGATTAGATTTTCGAACACATTTGCATTGATATCGGAGTGATTAGAGGGACAATAGAGTGCTGAGTACCAGGCAGTTAGCAAGTTTGGAAGGCAACGAATTACCATCAGCAGCATCTGAACTTGGAGAAGCCTAGTTAACGTGACTAAACGGTCATGTGGAATTTAACTGCCGTCATGACTCGTGACCGCCGGTGTGGCGTTACTACAGTCACCGTAACAGCCCTAACTGCAACGCGGATTTCATTGAATTGAGTCTGACGGTAAATTGTGTAGTCAAAGGTGAGGTGGGAGAGAGCTACAGACACCATAACAGGCCAGAGCAACACCCACCCCACCCATGACATACATTCAATTTTATACTGTCTCACCCTGTACTGAACATTCCTGTCAAACAGGATCCTAGTCTGCCTTAGACTGTCATCAGACCCAAGTCCTCAACCAATAATGTAGAGCGAGTAAAGATAACTTGGTCCCAGTTAGTCCCAACCTCCAGCCGCTCACCATTATCTATTTTGAACTTTGACCTATACAACGTAAACATACTGCCTGAACCATGCTCGCCAACAACCTTGGTTTGCATGCATGAGGTGTGGGGACACAAAGAAGATGGAAACATTCTGTGTCTTTCTGAAACAAACAGAAGAAGAGCACAGTTCAACACCAACAGGTCAGTTCCTGAGTGGGTGGGAACAATCTATTACGTTGACCTTCTAGCAGACACCAAACAACACAGTAGTCGTCACACAGACCAGTAGGGTAGCTATTCAATCCTCAGTCTTGTTGACCACAGTCAGTCTGGCGATACAGTGAAGGGGCTATGAGCAGAGTGATTTAATCCAACTCACTTCCATGATTTTACTGTTCTGCGCTGTGACGTAATCCAACTCACTCTTCTGCGTTGTGATGTAATCCAACTCACTGTTCCGCATTGTGACGTAATCCAACTCACTGTTCTGCATTGTGACGTAATCCAACAGACTGTTCTGCGTTGTGATGTAAACCAACTCACTGTCCTGCATTGTGACGTAATCCAACTCACTGTTCTGCGTTGTGATGTAATCCAACTCAATGTTCTGCATTGTGACGTAATCCAACTCACTGTTCTGCGCTGTGACGTAATCCAACTCACTGTTCTGCATTGTGACGTAATCCAACTCACTCTTCTGCATTGTGACGTAATCCAACTCACTGTTCTGCGTTGTGATGTAATCCAACTCACTGTTCTGCGCTGTGATGTAATCCAACTCACTCTTCTGCGTTGTGACGTAATCCAACTCACTCTTCTGCATTGTGAAGCAATCCAACTCACTGTTCTGCGTTGTGACGTAATCCAACTCACTGTTCCGCATTGTGATGTAATCCAACTCACTCTTCTGCGTTGTGATGTAATCCAACTCACTCTTCTGCATTGTGACGTAATCCAACTCACTGTTCTGCGTTGTGATGTAATCCAACTCACTCTTCTGCGTTGTGATGTAATCCAACTCACTGTTCTGCATTGTGACGTAATCCAACTCACTGTTCTGCGTTGTGATTTAATCCAACTCACTCTTCTGCGTTGTGATGTAATCCAACTCACTGTTCTGCATTGTGACGTAATCCAACTCACTGTTCTGCGTTGTGACGTAATCCAACTCACTCTTCTGCGTTGTGATGTAATCCAACTCACTGTTCTGCGTTGTGATGTAATCCAACTCACTGTTCTGCATTGCGATGTAATCCAACTCACTGTTCCGCATTGTGACGTAATCCAACTCACTCTTCTGCGTTGTGATGTAATCCAACTCACTGTTCTGCGTTGTGATGTAATCCAACTCACTGTTCTGCATTGTGATGTAATCCAACTCACTCTTCTGCGTTGTGATGTAATCCAACTCACTGTTCTGCGTTGTGATGTAATCCAACTCACTCTTCTGCGTTGTGATGTAATCCAACTCACTGTTCTGCGTTGTGATGTAATCCAACTCACTGTTCTGCATTGTGATGTAATCCAACTCACTGTTCTGCGCTGTGACGTAATCCAACTCACTCTTCTGCGTTGTGATGTAATCCAACTCACTGTTCCGCATTGTGACGTAATCCAACTCACTGTTCTGCATTGTGACGTAATCCAACAGACTGTTCTGCGTTGTGATGTAATCCAACTCACTGTTCCGCATTGTGACGTAATCCAACTCACTGTTCTGCATTGTGACGTAATCCAACTCACTGTTCTGCGTTGTGATGTAATCCAACTCACTGTTCTGCGTTGTGACGTAATCCAACTCACTGTTCCGCATTGTGATGTAATCCAACTCACTCTTCTGCGTTGTGATGTAATCCAATTCACTGTTCTGCATTGTGATGTAATCCAACTCACTCTTCTGCGTTGTGATGTAATCCAACTCACTCTTCTGCGTTGTGACGTAATCCAACTCACTCTTCTGCGTTGTGATGTAATCCAACTCACTGTTCTGCGTTGTGACGTAATCCAACTCACTCTTCTGCGTTGTGATGTAATCCAACTCACTGTTCTGCGTTGTGATGTAATCCAACTCACTGTTCTGCATTGTGATGTAATCCAACTCACTCTTCTGCGTTGTGATGTAATCCAACTCACTGTTCTGCGTTGTGATGTAATCCAACTCACTCTTCTGCGTTGTGATGTAATCCAACTCACTGTTCTGCGTTGTGATGTAATCCAACTCACTGTTCTGCGTTGTGATGTAATCCAACTCACTGTTCTGCGTTGTGATGTAATCCAACTCACTGTTCTGCGTTGTGATGTAATCCAACTCACTGTTCTGCATTGTGATGTAATCCAACTCACTGTTCTGCGTTGTGATGTAATCCAACTCACTGTTCTGCGTTGTGACGTAATCCAACTCACTGTTCTGCATTGTGACGTAATCCAACTCACTCTTCCGCATTGTGACGTAATCCAACTCACTGTTCTGCGTTGTGACGTAATCCAACTCACTGTTCTGCATTGTGATGTAATCCAACTCACTGTTCTGCGTTGTGATGTAATCCAACTCACTGTTCTGCATTGTGACGTAATCCAACTCACTGTTCTGCGTTGTGACGTAATCCAACTCACTGTTCTGCATTGTGATGTAATCCAACTCACTGTTCTGCATTGTGATGTAATCCAACTCACTGTTCTGCGTTGTGATGTAATCCAATTTACTGTTCTGCGTTGTGATGTAATCCAACTCACTGTTCTGCATTGTGACGTAATCCAACTCACTGTTCTGCATTGTGATGTAATCCAACTCACTCTTCTGCGTTGTGATGTAATCCAACTCACTGTTCTGCATTGTGATGTAATCCAACTCACTCTTCTGCGTTGTGATGTAATCCAACTCACTGTTCTGCGTTATGATGTAATCCAACTCACTGTTCTGCGTTGTGACGTAATCGAGAGAGAAACAAAGAGAAACAACATGTGACAATAGTAGAGACTTTGGCCTCCTTTATCAGACCTTTACAAACAGACGACATTTACATGTCCAAGATAACACAGCCATCATGACATCATTATTTCAATTTAGTCACAGCGTTGTACAGGGGAAAGTCCATATCTCTATGTCTGATTACCTTTGGGTTAAAAAAAGAAATACTTTTGAAGTTGAAACTACATGTGAAAAGCCCTCCATTCTAACCCTGGGGTATAATCGTTAGGGGCGACAGGTAGCCTAGTGGTTAGTGTGGTGGGCCAGTAACTATAAAGGTTGCTGGATCGAATCCCCGAGCTGACATGGTAAAAATCTGTCGTTCTGCCCCTGAACAACCCACTGTTTCTAGGCTGTCATTGTAAATGAGAATTTGTTCTTAACTGACTTGCCTAGTTAAAATAAAGGTTAAATAAAAATGAGGCCATGTAGGTAACTTTTCACGTGTAGTTGTGAGCAGCTTGTCAAAACCATTTGGCTTCCTAATGACTGCGATAGTTCACAGCTGTGACAGGCCAAAGAGGTTGTGTGTAATGTCTGAGTGAGATATTTTGTTATTTGGGATATGGCTACGGTATGCTAGAGTCTCAAGGGTGAGGAGGGGCATGTTCACACAGATGGCATCAGATGGCAATCCTCGAAAGGACAAAACTGTTGTGTATAATTTGTGCTTAGTTTAGGTTTAGGGTTCGGTTAAGGGTTAGGGTGAGTGTGGTTAAAATTGCATTTATGTTGAGAAAGCGCCACATTGACCAAGGCAAGGGTACTGTGGGCACTGTGTGAGGAGAGGGCATGCTATGACAATCTCAGTTGAAACCTTAGATGAGATGCATTAATTATCTATCTGTTCTAGTAATTACAGCTAGGATGGGCGATATATCATGAACCGGTATGGATTTTTACAATATAACAATATTTTGATACAGATCTAAATTAAAAGTTCAATAAAATTGACTACTTCACTGTCACCTAGTTTGGTTGAGTGTATAACCATCAGAAGGGAGAAAACCCATTACAGGCACTTAGAATTCATTTGTTGCCATGCTAGTTTCATGCACTAGTCACAAAACATATTTAAACCTTTTATTACTCACAAACATAAAATACTGTCAAATACCATTAAAAAAAAAGGTTAATATTGTGATATGATACTGTATCCTAGCCATATTTGCCCAGTCCTGTGTACAGGATGTCAATGACCAACATCTCAATGCTCTCTAAGTCATACGAATGAATCAAAACATTTGGAACTCAAGTTTATTTAATGTCCCGAGGTATTGTTGTTGTTCTCAATGCACTTGATGACCTCAATGGCCTATAGGCAACAGCTCCCTATTGGCCTAGAATGGATTAACACAGATCTGGCATCTGTGGGGACTCGCGGTGATGGACGGATCCCTGTGGAGCATTCTTATAAGAGGGTCACATGATGAGGAACGGGACGGAGCACAGTGGCACCCTTTCCAGCACACACAGTGGGATTGCTTGCTTTTCTATGGGTGTCAGTGAGGACCTCTGAAGACAAACAGAGCAGAATGAAACATCATTCATATCAAAGGGGCCAGAAGAAACACAACTACTGAGGGGCTTGAGATTGTTGTGAATGTATACATTAAACCAGCGCATGCGTGTACATATTTAGGGAACGTATTTGAATTGGGCCTTGTCAATTGGCATTAAATTGTACATTTATATAATAGTAAATTGTATTGCACTGAAATCAGGAGTCGACTGTCTTATGGCAGACCGCAGGGTTTTCTGCCTTCCTGTGTATTTGAGAGTATGTGTTTATGCATCAGGAACCAGGTACACCTCAGCAAGCCATAGCTTGAATATAAAAAAAGAATGTGGAAGGGTGAGTTAGCGTGTGCATTTCTTCCTTAATGCCCCGAGGTACAGTTTTAAAATACACCCTGTCTGCTAGGTAGGAGACGTGCTAAGCAAGTCCATGTGCAACAGCAACAACTGAATCATTTCCGACTATACATATACCATCATTTGGTTATGTTGAAATGCTCTTGTTTTTAACAAAATCATGCCATTTCGGTGAGGTACTAAAGAGGTAATTATCACCTAGTCTAATTTTACTCTTACATAATAGTTAATTAAATATGAATACCTACATGTCATTGATTGTTTATAAAGGCTGGGGGTGCTAAAAGAGAGAGGGAAGAGATAATACAACACGCTAAATGAAAGAGAGAAACTTCAAACCATTAAAACCACTTCGCCCACAGCAGTTAGGACAGCAGCACAACATATGGATTTGTGGGGAGGAGGGATCTTTCTCCAGAGACCTTTCAAGGGGACGTCGGGATTGGTTGACTGTAGTCATAATGACGAGAAGCTCGGGTCTCCCATTGGTCATTTGAGAGTGGCAGTCATTTTAAATGCTGTGGATGGATTAGTGTCACTTAAACGTGTCACATAAACATGTGCATGGTTACAAGCCACCTGCAGCTTGTCTGCCGGAACCAACACTTACTGTAAATAGAGTAGGACCTGTGATGTCATAATATAAACACACCTATGACATAATGGCAAGGATTGCTCTTTATTTAGGGCGATACATGTGATTAATGGCCTGGACAAAACCTTCATTAAAACCCAACAACAAATGATGCGAACAGGTGGGTTCACACGTCAAGCAGTTCAGCTGACGATAACGATGTTTGCCCGGGGAAACCCGACAAATATGCATGAAATGAGAGAGAGCAAGAAGAACAAGAACATGCAGTGATGTGAGGGTGTTGAAAGTGAAACATTGATTTAGACATCATGGGTCTGGGACATGTTGGCTGTTGCCGTTTTGGTACTGAGTCTTCAGAGGAGATACTATCGGGCCTCCAGGATTATAAGGGATCTTTAAACTATGCCATCTATTTTACAAATTGTCTCCCAATTACTAGTGAATTACTGTAGTGACAGGGGGGAAAACATTTCAATGTATGTTTTATTTTGAAATACATAGGAACAATTATAGTATTCTCCTTCAACAGGAATATTCTAAAATGTGTGGGTACATATTATTTAATTTTTGTACTGGGTGGATCAGCTTTAACATTGCAAATAGACTGTGTCTTCTATCAATGTCATTATGGTGGCTCAATAATGTAGTAGTTTGATTGATACAAGTTTGCTCTTGTAACGAACGGCAGATTGTGATTCAAGTGATCAGGACAGTACATACATACAACACTTTTCTTTCACTGCAGGGCAGGGGGAGAGAAAAATCTGTTCATCGATGCAGAAAAGCCACAACTTCCTCATCGATTAGCCTCATTGACCCCTTGTACAGTCAATATCTAATGAGGTTGCCACGAGCAGCACCGCAGATATTACGATGAGAGAGATGAAAGACTTCGCTCTCACACAGTCACACACAGTATCTGTGCATGTGCACAGGTTTGCTTTACGCTGTTACAGTGTGGTAGGTATGGCCCAAAACAGCTGAGAAGTTTAGTCTTGCGCTTCAATGCTCTTTGTTGTTGGGGAAATTGACCCACTATGCTGTTTACTTTGTGCACCTACGTCATATCGCTGAATCTACCTTTAAGACCTTGGTCATCAATAAGATAATTACCCCTCTAACACAGCAGGTTGGCAGTGTGAGTTAACCCTCTAATACAGCAGGTTGGCAGTGTGAGTTAACCCTCTAACACAGCAGGTTGGCAGTGTGAGTTACCCCTCTAACACAGCAGGTTGGCAGTGTGAGTTAACCCTCTAACACAGCAGGTTGTCAGTGTGAGTTACCCCTCTAACACAGCAGGTTGGCAGTGTGAGTTAACCCTCTAACACAGCAGGTTGTCAGTGTGAGTTAACCCTCTAACACAGCAGGTTGGCAGTGTGAGTTAACCCTCTAACACACCAGGTTGGCAGTGTGAGTTAACCTCTAACACAGCAGGTTGGCAGTGTGAGTTAACCCTCTAACACAGCAGATTGGCAGTGTGAGTTAACCCTCTAACACAGCAGGTTGGCAGTGTGAGTTACCCCTCTAACACAGCAGGTTGGCAGTGTGAGTTAACCTCTAACACAGCAGGTTGGCAGTGTGAGTTAACCCTCTAACACAGCAGGTTGGCAGTGTGAGTTAGCCCGTGAGTTAATCCTCTAACACAGCAGGTTGGCAGTGTGAGTTACCCCTCTAACACAGCAGGTTGGCAGTGTGAGTTAACCCTCTAACACAGCAGGTTGGCAGTGTGAGTTAACCCTCTAACACAGCAGGTTGGCAGTGTGAGTTAACCCTCTAACACAGCAGGTTGGCAGTGTGAGTTACCCCTCTAACACAGCAGGTTGGCAGTGTGAGTTAACCCTCTAACACAGCAGGTTGGCAGTGTGAGTTAACCCTCTAACACAGCAGGTTGTCAGCGTGAGTTACCCCTCTAACACAGCAGGTGTAGCAGTATGAGGCAGTGACCTGTGGGATAACAGGCCTGTCATCACCTCATTCCCAAAGATCACGACCCTGGGGGTCAGAGAGCAGATGAAGTGTACGACAGAATGGATCCAGCTACCCAAGCATGAAACAGTGGATAGTGTGTGTGTGTGTGTGTGTGTGTGTGTGTGTGTGTGTGTGTGTGTGTGTGTGTGTGTTGGGGAGGGGTATGCTATGTCTTACACCTGCCAGCTGCCTAATCCTCCACCCCACAGCAGAACAGTAACAGATGTGAAGAATCTCTGGAGTATTGGCAGTATATGTCCATTTGACTATAAGCTTAGCTTTATTACTGGGTTGGAGAAAGTACTCTAGTCACAGTTGGAGCAATACATTTGTCATAATGTTGAATATGATTCAGAATGAGAAAATCATTTTATACTAAAAAATGAGCTGAACCCAATCATTTATGGGTGGAGACAGCAGAATATGGATGAACATTTCGGCCAAGTTTTAATATAAAATGCCAAAAATACATTTAAAAAAACTAATATGAGAATGAAATTTGCAACATAATGACTTTGTTTTCAGCATGTCTGGTTTACAGAGAAATAGTCTACTACAAACTATTAAGCACACCTACTTTAAATGTTAAAGCAATTAAGTTGGACCCATAACCGATTAGACTGGTAAGAATACCATCTTAAACAAAACAAACTTTTACAAATACAAACAAAAGCAGTGGATTGGATTTGTCCTGTTGGATATTGGCTTATTTCTGGTTTACAAGAATTTAACCTCACATTTTGAGAGACTATTTGGCCATCTGATGCAATCGTGAGCGGATGAATAAATCCTAATAGTAGTAGGGCGGTAGAGATTCGCCTTGTTGCCTGGAGACGAGTGACAGAGCTCGCCCACAGCTAGAACAACGAGCCAGATATTTCACCGGATGTATAAATGTGAAGCATCCGGTTGGCGTTTCTGTTCAATACCAAATATGGTGATGAGAGGAAGCCAAGTGGCCGGCAGTGGGAGAAGATGGAACGAAATGGACGTTGGCCGATATTCTGCTAATTTTCTCATTGATGAAATATTTGATATCCATACAGTTTTCTGTAAACAAAACTAGAATATGAAGAGAGAAAAAACCCCAGAGTGGACTACGTTTTGTAGACTTTGCCCTTTGCCAAAGTTTCTAAAAATGGCTTTGTTTAGGAGTGCAAGGGCGAATTGAGTTAATGCACACTCGTAGGCGTTCCCTAACGGAAATGTGCAAATAAATGCTAAAACGCGCCAATAGGATCTCACTAACTCGTGCTTGGCTCTGCCCACATTGCTTTTTCTGCCCTCTGATTAATTTGCTCGCATTGGAAATGTTTATTTATTTTAATTTCACCTTTATTTAACCAGGTAGGCCAGTTGAGAACAAGTTAAAGCAAAGATAAAGCAAAGCAGTGCGACAAAAACAACAACACAGAGTTACACATGGAATAAACAAATGTACAGTCAATAACACAATAAGAAAAATGATGTGCTCCCGAGTGGCACAGCGGTCTAAGGCACTGCATCTCAGTGCTAGAGGCTTCACTACAGACCCTGGTTCGATTCCAAGCGGTATCACAACTGGCTGTGATTGGGAGTCCTATGGGGCTGCGCACAATTGGCCCAGCGCCGTTAAGGTTTGGCCGGGGTAGGCCATTATTGTAAATAAGAATTTGTTCTTAACTGGCTTGCCTAGTTAATACAAATAAAACGACACGCTCTGGTCTATCTTGGTTCATTTGTGAAAATCTTCAGCTCGCCAGCCTGTAGTCATAAAAACCGGAAATTAGTTACCTCTGGTTTGTTCAGCCGTTCCTATGGGGAAATAATTGAGTTTTGGGATACATGCCAAAAATAAGGTCCGAGGTTAACACAGGTTTAGGAGATTTTTATACATTTTGTTCTATGGGATAATATCAGTCAGTTAACATGACCTTTGTGAATTATGAAGCCTTTATGCGCTTACATAAGTGTTTTATGTGATTACATAAATGTCTCAGAAATCACAAAAAGTGACTAGCTGACGAAGATGATCTCCTAAACCACACCTTATTTTTCGACATTTATCCAACCCCCCCCTGCAAAAACTAAATAAATTTCCCGATAGGCTTTTGTACAACGATCCATGGCAGAGTTAGTGCCTACAAAAAGACGCCATGACTATTGCGCTCTTTTGAAAACAGCGCAGTCGTGCGTCGCGTTTGCCGCTCGGCGTCCATGATATTATGTGATGCATCTGCAGAGGATTCCGGAGCTCGAGCTCGGAACGGCAGCGGGAGAGAAGTAAATGCTCCCCCTCTACACTTCAAGTAACGGCAGGTAAAGTAAAACAATATTTTGCCGTGTACTTTAATAATATTGTTTACAAAAAAAAAGCGTAATGCAGCGTTTTTTTAACTTGCGTTCCTGTTAGTGAGAATTCGTGGCGCATGTTTTTTATTTTTTATTTTAAAACGTCTCCGCTCCCGGTTAGGTCAGCCTCCTCTATCGTTTCACAACAACTTTGTCGGAATGTTGTTGTACTTTGCGCTGATTTTGATGGGGACTTCTCAGTTTCATTTGTTTCCTCCACCGAATTCCCGAAATTGTATGGATTACGAATGTTTCGTTTTAACTTTAGGGAAATTACTTGCCGTTGATCGGAAAACCGGGTTCTGTAATTCCACCAACAGTCAACGGTCACCTGCCCACACGCCTACTGCTAGCTAGCTAACGGTAGAACTGCGTCAGGCTCATACTCACAATGTCATTCAATAATATGTTTAATATTATAGTTTCCCCAGTGTATATATCCTAGGCAGCAGATCAATCGTTTATAGGTGTTTTATTACCAGATGTAAACGACTAAGATAATAGTAGTTATCGTCCTAGCTAACGTTAACCTTTAGTGCGCTAGCTAACGTTAGCTGTCGCTATTCCAGTGAAAGGTCGGCACTTGCTGTTAAACAGGCTATGATAACATTTCCTCGTTTAATGAAACGTTAATTTCATTTAGTAAGCTAATAACTTACAAACGTAACGTTAACTAACACTAGTTGAATTTTGACTGTTTGCCATAACCCTGGCTAGTCGAAAGTGTGTGTGATCCTGCTAGCTAGGGTTAGCTAACGTTAGCTAGTGTCGAATATGAAATGGTTAGCTCGTAAAGAGAAGCGATACACCGCTAGCTAAGCGGTAGTTGTACTTATTGACTGACTGTCTCACATTGGCTAATGTGAACGCTGGTTAGTTAGCTAACTAACGTTATCTATCATGGAGAAGAATCCATGACTACCGTTCGTTGGCTAGCCTGCCAGGCAGCTGCCAGTGTCAAGGAAGTTTGCTCAAGCCACCGTAGCGTCTCCTGGCATCTGTAAGCTAGCTAACTAGCTAGATTGTAATCTACAGGGATGTATATTATATGGTGCAAGCCCGACGTTCGACCACATTTTATTTGATCAGCTGTGTTGGCCATAGCAATATGTTGCAAACGTTAGCGTGATATTTTCGACAACTATATTGCTGTTATAGTTAAGTTTGTGTTGACTGCTAACTCTTTGTACCCAGTTTACCAATTTTGTTGCTGGATGAAATATTTGTATGGGAATGCCTACTATGGCCACCTACTGTAAAGCTTCTTATCTCTTGCCCTTTTGATGCCTATAACGGGTAACCCATAACACGCCTCTGTTATTGAGTGACAAGAAGGCCAACCTATCATATCGGTTCAGCTTCCATTTGCTCTTCGTCATTCCCCGGGCTAATCCACTATCAGGCCACAAAAACGAGTGGTGAGAGCCGGTGTGTATGCTGCCATATGAAACAGATGCATTTGACAGTGGCTGGGCTTCCTTTTTTGAGCGCCTGACTGCATAACAAGGCTACTGAAACGTTTAGATCTTCATTTATTTTTATTTAACCTTTTTATTTAACTAGGCAAGTCAGTTAATAAGAACAAATTCTTATTTACAGGCCTACCAAAAGGCCTCCTGCAGGGATGAGGGCTGGGAATAAAGACACAAATAAATATAGGACAAAACACACATAGTATGGCAGATTATAATTTGATATCAATTCATATGCTTGACCAGTTTGCTTTCCTGCCGTACAAATTAAATCACTTCTCCGAGTATACTGTTAGTATAGGATTTATTATCATTTCAAAGGGTGTTAGGTCATTCTTTATAACTTGGTGCTGTTGTGGTCTTACATGCTTAACAGTTGTGGGGGTGATCACTGTCATGTGAGAGACTTTCTCTGTGGCCAGAACTCTGGCTGGTGTTGAATACAGACGAATTGCCTTGATCATAGGGTTAAAGTCAGCCTGGCCTGAGTCACTCCACAGTGGGACCTGTTCCACAACATCTCACCTTAACCACCCTGTTTGACATCAATGTTCCTAGCAGACGCCCTTACATAGGAAGACTCGCATAGCGTGCATGTTATGCATATTACTCAGACACACATCGTGGAATTCGCTTACTCATTGACTAGCCTAAAATCAAGATGCATTAGAACCATTGACCCTTGGGTCAGGAGTATAACCTAGGTGTAAATTCCTTGCTTTAAGTTTACTCAGCAGATTATTCAGTAGACCTGACTGACTGCCCTTAAGTGTGATGGTAGGAGGCCATATGGGAGCTTAAAAAGCTCACACCCATTACAGGATGCCCATAATGTAACTCATTTAGGTTCTTGTCATTCCCTAGGTTGCTGTCTGCATGGGTTAAGAGTGCGGGCTCTCTTAGGAGCCTATTAACAAGCTGGTGTCTGAGACCAGGACTATCAACAGCCATTAAAAACCATCCGTGGGGACAGACAGGCTGTAGATCTACTCTTGGGCAGGGTGGGGGCTGAGGCAGCCCATAGTAACCAAGAAATAATTTGCTTTGGTTCATTACAAGGTGTTCACTTCAGCACACCCTCATGTCGATTTATAATCCTCATTATTCCTATACGTTTTCACAGCGAGCTAATCTATTCCGTTAAATTTGAAATATGAATACTATTTTCTGTTTGGCTTAACATTCTTTTAAATGAATGGGGTCTCAATGCAACTCAAGTCACCTAGGTCAGATTTTTGAAATCAGATTGAACAAGGTCAACAAGCCGTATTATGCTAATTTTATCAGCTGTGTTGCAAGGAATTGCTTTGTGTTCTTTGTCATTCTTCTAAACCTAGGGCTTAGAGTGTACAAAACTTTAGGAACCCCTGGTCTTTCCATGACATAGACTGACCAGGTGAAAACTGTTATCCCTTATTGATGTCACTTGTTAAATCTACTTCAATCAGTGTAGATGAAGGGGAGGAGACAGGTTAAAGAAGGATTTTAAGCCTTGAGACAATTGAGACATGGATTATGCATGTGTGCCATTCAGAGGGTGACTGGGCAAGACAAAAGATTTAGGTGGCTTTGAACGGGGTTCTTCACACTCAACAGTTTCCCCTGTGTATCAAAAATAGTCCACCACCCAAAGGACATCCAGCCAACTTGACACAACTGTGAAGCATGGGCCAGCATCCTTGTGGTATGCTTTTGACACCTCCATCCATTCCCCGACGAATTGAGGCTGTTCTGGGGGCAAAAGGGGTGCAACTCAATATTATGTTACTAATGTTTTGTACACTCCGTATATCATGGTGTAGAAAAATAGGCCTACCTTGTATCATTTAAATGCATCACAGAGATGTGACAAGTTTGTTTCCTATCTTTCAGGTTGTGCCGGTGAAGTAAGCCGTAGCCCAGCATGAGCCCCTCTGACTGAGACGCAAACACATCTAGTGTTTTGCCAAACTGCTGATAGCTTTCATCAGTTAAAGCCATGCCTGACGAGTGAAGTTACCTATTTGCTCACAGAAAAAAAACCAGCACCCTACATGTCTCTCCATGTAGCTTCCTCTCTGTGCATCCTGCTGGAGTAACCCCCCCCCCCCCCCCCCACCCCTTCCAGATAGGCTCTACTGCCCTGTCCCCTCTCCACACCACCGCCCCTCCATATCCGCCTGTCACAATGCCGCTCCACCTCAGAATGGCCAACACCTAAAGATTCCCATGCGTCCAGTGAGCGACGAGTCGGACGGTCCTGCTCCTCTTGAAAGCTTCTCGTGCCCCCTAACCCCAGTGGGCCCCCTGCCTGCCGCAGAGATGTCCCTGCTTCACTCGCTCGGCCCAGTGCAGAGCTGGCTGGGCCAGGAGCTGGAGAAGTGCGGGATCGATGCCATGATCTACACCCGCTACGTCCTCAGCCTGCTCCTGCATGATAATTACGACCTGCAGGATCAGGTAGGTGTCCAGCAGTAACAATGTCTTGTCTTACGAACATGATGGTATCTAGTTCCCCCACCTAGTTAAGCATACACCTAGTCAATGAAGAAGAGGCTCTGTTTAGTAATGATTTGAGTCAGTTTGTTTTGTGGTTTAAGCGAACCTAATGATTAAATCCACCTATTTTATTTCTTGGTCTTTCAATATTTTAAAACATGCGTTTCCCTATCCTGTGTAGACGAGCTGTCCGGTTAAATAACTGATGTGGATGTTATGTGTGCAGGAGAATGACATCTTGTTGGGCTGGGAGAAGGGAACTGGGAAGAAATGGGCCAAGTGTAAGAAGAAAGGAGGAGGGACAGATCTGAGTCTGGAGGAGATAAAGAAACAAGCCGCTGTGCAATGCCTGCGTTCAGCATCTGATGAAGTAAGTGCCTGTTCCACCCTGGTGTAGCAACAAATTGGTTCTCTTCACCCTGTTTTTGTGCGCGCATGTGGTCTTCTCCCAGCATTGCTCATGCGCTCTTTGAAACTTCAGTGTTCAGGAGCAGAACATAGACTGATAGTTGGTACAGCAGTTCAGTGGTTCTTTTTAAATACACCAGCCTGTAAGCTACAAAGCTGAACATGTTGAATCAATGAAGAAAGCAGGAACCATGTATGTGTGTAAATTGTTTAATGATCCGTGTCTGTCAGGAATTTATTACTGTAATTCTGCGCCTTTGCCTGTTGAACTTCAGTCATGCATATATTAATTGCGTAAATCATGGTGAACGATCATTGCATAAAGCAAATTCCCTGTGAGGGGTACACCATTGAACAACCGTCACTATCATCATGTGATACTTGGCATTGGCCAGGCTCATTTTGTGATCACTCTCTTGGATTTTTCACAGTCCGTGTGATATAATGTGAGTTTACTGGCAAAAGGTTGAATTGATTTCAGTAGAGGAAAGAATTGTGACACGGTGAAAGACTCCATTTCCTCTCACACTTTAAAACACAGTATTGAGATTATATTATGGGTGACCTTGCAGAGGTGTCCTTACATCTACGTTCACAGTTTTAATAAGCCTGCATTATATTCTTTCTGTGCTGTTTTATTCATTTAAAAAAAAAAAGAAGCAAAATCTGACTATTTGCTGCTGTTTTTCTTTACTGGTCGGTTCGTTTGGCAGTAGTATAGTATCGGAGGTAGCCAGTAGTGGAGAGGGAGCGTGAGGGTGTGTTGGGGGAAGGGTCTGCAAGGCTGAGTGAGCTGCTCTCTAGGTACTGGACTCTGCAGTCCATTTTTTTTTTTAAATGTATTTTTTTAACCAGCACACACTGCACGGGATTGCAGCATAGAAAGCAGAGAGTGCGTTGCCTGTCAGCTGACCGGCGTTAGCACAATGATGCAAGAAGATACACACGGCCAGGGTAGAAACTTGGGTCGGCATGGTAAGGAATGTTACTTTCTGTTAGAGTGTGTGAGTTAAAAAGATTTGGACTAGTTCGACCCTGTTTATTGTGGTGGCTATTTCTGTCCTCACTAAATGCTGTTGCTTTTCTGACGGTGCCTATTGCCTACTGGTCTGTTGACATGGCTGTCTTTTTATATAGACCGGCTCGTTGCAGGCCTTGTTTACAGAAAACAGATTACTTAATCTTTGTTGACAGAGTAGGATATTGGTGGGTATAAGGAAGAAGTGGGTGACTGAGAGATCCTATGTTGGCCGATGTCTGATGTTTTGTAAGTGTTTAGATGGAAAGACGGTGGTTGTTTTGGCTCTGCTTAGTCATTTCTCCCTCATAGCTAAATTGAACAGTCATGTTACAGGAGGTCTGGCCTCTGACAGTCAGCTGGTTTGTCTTTTGTCAGGCCCATGTTAATACCCTCTAGTCAGTGTTATAAAGTTGCCTTCAAAAAAATAGTTCCAACCCTCAAATGTTATTTGGGCAAAAAGGCACGATATAACATGATCAATATACCAGGTTAAGGGCTGTTCTTATCTGCAACGCGGGGCGCCTGGATACAGCCCTTAGCTGTGGTATATTGGCCATATACCACAAACCCCAGAGGTGCCTTATTGCTATTATAAACTGGTTACCAAAGTAATTAGAGCAGTAAAAATAAATGTTTTGTCATACCTGTGGTATACCATGGCTGTCAGCTAATCAGCATTCAGGGCTCGAACCATCTGTTTTTATAATGTTGGATACATCCAATCACTTCATGAATGGTCTGAAAGAAGCAAATGTTTTATTGGGGTTCATTTGTTTGATTATTCTGTTTAGATTCTCTTCAATGGATTCTTTGCTAGATTCATTCTTAGATGTTACCATTCTCCCTTCTTTTCCCCCCCCAAAGAACTCTGGAATTGAGAGCCTGGTTGAGGAGCTTTGCTCCAAACTCAAGGACATCCAAAACAAACAAAAAGGTTTGTGTCTTGGGTTTTATACTTTTTCTGCCATTTTTATAACAAACTAGTGAATA
Source organism: Salmo trutta (assembly GCF_901001165.1). Taxonomy (NCBI): domain Eukaryota; kingdom Metazoa; phylum Chordata; class Actinopteri; order Salmoniformes; family Salmonidae; genus Salmo; species Salmo trutta. Next base: position 7,503,850 of record NC_042964.1, read on the forward strand.
TGACATGCCTTATCATAATTAATTATCTCTTCACAGAAGAAAAACAGCTCAAGAAATCTGATGGATCTCAGTCTCCTGAAGGAGTTGAGTCCCCTTCCTCAAAGGACCAGGTTGAAATGTAAGTTTTACCCAAAACCGCAACATAATAATGTCCTGACCAGCTGGCACAACTCTTCATATTTGATTTTTGTTGTATGCTCATTCAAATGTGGTAATTAATTGTGTGCTTTGTTGTATTTTATGTATTGATCTTAATTGACAATGTTTTCTCATTGTTGCAGGTATTATGAAGCCTTTCCTCTTTTGTCAGAGAAATCTGTTTGTCTCCAAGAGATCATGACGGTGTGGAACAAGGCTAAAGCCATTGCTTACTCCGGTTCATCGTCTTCCGCTGCCCCGCAGACCAGCACCGACACCTCCTCCCCAAAAGATTGCAACAGTGATGGTGAAGCTGCTAAGGAGAAAACCCCTGAGGCATGCAGCACTACCACTAACCCATCCAGCCAGAGAACCCAGCAGCGACTCAGCAAGAAGGAGAAAGGGAAACGATTCCATGGTGGCGCAACAGCAGAGGACCGAGCCTCCGTCCATGGCAAGAAGCAGGTGAGGCACAGGTCAGAGGGCAAATATCGCCCTCGCTCCTGGTCCTCTGGTTCTAGTGAGGCTGGCTCGAGCTCCAGCGGGAACCAGGGCGACTCCAAGACTTCCAGCAGCAAGGCGGGCAGGATCAGGCACAAGTCCAAGGAGGTGTTCAGTAGGAGTAAGAGGGGGTGCCACAGTGGACAAGTGAAGCTGGCTCTGAAGGCCATCGATAAAGAGGAACGGCGGAATGCTGGAGGCAGCAGTGCCACTGGAGGCCCTGTGAGGCAAACACAACTCTACAAAAAGGGGAAAAGACCGCTGAAGGAAATTCGAAAAGATCCAGGCTGGTGGGAAGAAAAGGAGTCCGGCGCAGAGGCCAGCAACAAGGAGTACATGGAGGAGCCCCTGTGGTACACAGAGCCCATCACAGAGTATTTAGTACCTTTCAGTAGCAGAAGGAGCAAACTGGAAACAAAGTACCGGAGCAAGGTGGACTCTCCAGACGATTCAACTATGTCCACCGACTTTGGAAGGCTGTCTGAGAGAATGCAAGGCATCTGCATTGCCAACACAAGCTTCCAGAGGGCGTATCTGGCAGCAGGCACCTTTGTAGACGGGCACTTTGTTGAGGTGCCAGGTGACGCAGATGAGGAGGCTACCGAACTCAATGGGACCTCAAGCTGCCCTCCGCCTGAGGATAGTAGAGAGTTAGATGACGAGTATCTGTCCGAATTCACTCACTTCTATGAAGTTGATATTTATCAATCCATATTGGATCCTAGTGCCTCAGACTTGGTACAAGAGAGTCGAATCTTGAGCATGATTCGACAGAAGAGTGAAGAGCAAAGAGACTTTGAGGCAGAATGTTGTTTAGTGTTAGATGGACTTGAGCTGCAAGGGGAAAGTGCAATAAGGGTGGGCTGTCTGGATGCTTTGGGAGATGATGGGTTCTTCATGCAGGATTTGGAATACATGGCTCAGGTCTGGGCATGTTATTCATCCTCCAGCTCTGAAGATCTAGATGGAGAAAGCTTTGCAGGGGACTCTCCTGTTCAGCTCTCCCCTGCTTTGGATGGCGTTCCATTCACCATCGGCACGCTGCCTGGAAACCTGGAGGAGCCTCATCTCCCAGAAGCCACCAGTGAAGCTCCTCGTCTGAACTCCTCCTGCTTGTCTCTTTTTGAGCTGCAGTACGATAGCCCAACTCTTCCTTTTCTCACTGTTGGTCATGAAAACAACACAGATTCAAGTAGCTGTCTAGATCCACATTGTAACAAGCAGTCTCGTTTGTTAATATGGACCAAAAATAGTGCCTTTGATGAAACTGAACACTGTTCAAACCTTTCAACGCGAACCTGCAGTCCATGGTCGCATTCGGAAGAAACGCGTTCAGACAATGAGCAAATAAACGTTCAAACAGAGGAGTCTGCTCTAATTGGCAATGAAGAGATTAATTGTATAATCCCTCCCATCTCTGGTACATACCTAGAGGAAGAAATCCTGGACTTTTTACAAGAAAACAATGGTCACCAGTGCGAGGAAGCCAATGTAGGCACAGTGTCCAATCCGACCATCGCAAAGAAATCTAAATTGGAGTCCATTTGTGGAATAGCGTTAGAACGGGACGAGAGCAAGCAGTATGACGCTGGCTTGTTTTCAGATGACTCAAACCAACAGAGTGACAACTACAGCTCAGGGATAATAAAGGACATTTGGACAGCTATCGGAGATGGGGATCTCGTATTATCACTAGGAGAAGAGAACCCAGACGAGGGCTTGTTTTCCCAGGAGTCGAGCAGCTACCACTGCGGCTGTCTCGACTTGCAGACAAAGGAAGTTGGTCTCATCCAAGGGCCTCCGAAGGCAGTGCAGCGCTCGGAGTACCACCTGTGGGAAGAAGGCAAGAATGAAGAGCAGGCCCTCCTGGATAAAAACCAGCTCTCAAAGATGAATGCTTCCGGGGATTACATGACGCCGTCCAAGCCCTGGGACGTGAACCCTGAGAAGGACAACACATCGTTCATCCTGGGAGGTGTGTATGGAGAGCTGAAGACGTTCAGCAGTGACCAGGACTGGGCCGTGGTGCCGCCAGGCGACGCAAGAGGCAGCCTTCTACAGTGTGCCACTGCTGCTGCCTCGTCCTCTGGCTCAGACGTGGTAACCATTGCTGGTACAGACCGTGTGTTCATGAACACCGGCAGCTGCTTTGCCTCCAGCCACAAGCCCCTCTGGAGGCCCCTGGTCTCCTTCGGGCAGAGTGAGCAGGCTACTAAAGGAGGTGAAGATGGATTGAATAAGGGATTTTCTTTTATCTTCCATGAAGATTTACTCGGATCCTGTGCAGGCTTCCGTGGTGAGGAGCCGGGGATCGACTACCCGTTTGCGTCCTTTGATCTGAACAATCCGTTCTCGCAAGTACTCCAGGTAGAGTGCTCCTTCGAGCCTGAGGACATGGCTTCGTTCAGCCCGGGGTTCAAGCCCAAATCTATATTGTGCTCGGACTCAGAGAATGAAGCTTTCCATCCACGGCTATACGGCATCAACCGGACCACCCAGTACAGGGCCATCCGCATCTCCCCCAGGACTCACTTCCGACCCATATCAGCCTCGGAGCTGTCGCCCGGCGGAGGGAGTGAGTCGGAGGTTGAGTCTGAGAAAGAAGAGATGAGTGTTCCCATCCTGGCCCCACCGGATGTCTCCGACGACCCTCAGGCCGACCTCAAACCGCTTGAGGAGGATGCAGAAAACGAGGGCCCATGCTACGGGAAGTCAGAACTGGAATCTGGGAAATTCCTGCCCAGATTAAAGAAGTCTGGCATGGAGAAGAGTGCCCAGACCTCACTGGATTCTCAGGAGGGCTCCAGCACCCTCCTGCCAATCGCTGAGCAAGGGACTTGCTTGGACTGCGAAGCAGCGAGCGGACAGGTGGATGTCCCAGTCGACAAGATTCAGGAGGAAGAATCTTGCAGAGAAAAGGAAACCTGTAAATGTGCAGCAGCTGGTCAGAGTCCCACATATGGGAAAACCTATGACTTTGTTGAAGATTTGCATGAGGTAAGAATGTTATAGGAATGTCTAGGTGGGTTGGATCAGAAGTTACTCTACCTTTTTGACTATGAAACTGTTTTCCCTCCATTAGACTAATACCTTCCATTTTTTTAAAACTCATTTATAGTTCCCTCTATTAAATATTAGTGGACAGGGACTAACTGGCATCCAGCAAGATGAGTGCTGGTGGCAGAACACAATCTGTTCCCCCCTTTTCCCTGGACCTCAGTGTACAGGTAAGATCAAAGTTATATTAAATCTATATAGCTTTGGCCTACGGCTAAAATTACTTCAGAAGTATTGGTTTAATATACAGCTGGAAACTTTTTGAAGTTTGTTTGTTCCTGACATGCAGATGGGTCTTAATTTGGTCATATATTGTTTATATATAACCAAGTCTACTTAGTTTTAAACTGAATTACAAATATTTAATCGTCTTAGTCACAACTCTGCAGCATTCAGTCAGCACAGTCATTCCTATAAGTGTCAGCTGTTCAGATTGCTTTAGAACAGGTGCCCTGGTGCAAGTTTAAAATGTTGCCCTAGCGCTACACAACTGAATCAAACCAACTCATTGAGCTTTGTATATTTGATTCAGCTGTGTAGGGCTAGGGCAAAAACCAGAAGGTTCACCCAGGGAGGGGGCCCCAGGACTGAGTTTAGGATAACAATGCTTTAGAATAAATGCTAACGCCATAGAGCATGGGGGGGCGGCGGCTCTATCTCTCTCCCTCTCATACATACTCTGACCCAGCCCGTAGGGGTGTTCCCTTTCCTTTGAGAAATGCTGGTCTGTATACTGCCCTACGTGCCAGTGACACGATCTTGAAACAGTTTCCAGTTAACACACATTTTAATCAGTAATCAAATACAAACTTTTGTTTTGAACTCAGGATAAATGAACACATGCCCTGTTTACCAACTCGTGTTTCTCAGCCACTGTTTTTATTCTCGCAGGGAGCAGCAACATCTGAGAAGTCCAGCTCTGTGGCGAGGAAGCCTATCGTCAGGAAGATATGACCTCTTCTCCTTTGACTGCACCTCTTCTTGCAAAGATATGGGGGGGGGACCTCGCAACTTGGAAAACAATAGGCTTCTGGACAGAGGAACCTTTCCTCCACATCCCACCCTTAACTCTGCTGATTTTCATTTTACTAACTTGAGTCTTGTGTAATCAACAACAACAAAAAAAGGCCGCAAGTAGGAAAAACTGGAATATGTTCTACATGTCTTCATGTGATGCCATATCTGAAGGCGTATGCATTTTAGATTTGGTTTTAGTTGATTCTTCCAGACATAATTCCATCTTAATTAAAGAGTCAGTTAGATATTAGGGACAGTCTTGTGTTTTTTCCCTCCATCTGTTTTTCTCAATGGGTTTTATTTTTTTTGCTTTTGACCTAGGATACTGGTAGTTATGGTTTCCGATTGGTTGAGCATGTGCCTGTCCTACTAGTCTCACTCCTTCTTTTCTAGTGTAACTGCTGCAATTTCCTTCATCTGACTGGGATGCCGCTCTTCATAACGTAGTCTGAAAGCACTGCGTTTGCATCCCTTTTTCTTAATCCCTATCATTTAGAAAGTGTGGAGATTTGAGTAGCATGGGTGCCTTTTCTGACTGAAATGTGTGCACCTTGCCTCTCAAATCTGTATCAAAGACCCCCCCCCCTCAAGTGTGCAAAGTTGCTCTAAATGAGTGATTTTGGGTGATTGTCAGTTTTTCAGAACCTTAGTAGACACAGTAGAAATGGTTTGTAAAGTATAAATCCCCCCAAAAAATCTATGTTAAATGTACAAAACTGCTGTTCAATGCAAAAAGCAAGAAGAGAAAAAAAAAGCATGGTTGAGCTCAATTTGGGGTGTAATGGCCCTTTACAAAAATATTTAATTATAGCCATTTCTACAGAGGCTCCGATTTGCTGCAATTGAAAGTTTTTTTTTTTTTTTGTGAATTCCATAGTCCAAACAATTGGTGCTATGAATATGTTGACAGTTCTGTAGCCGTTTCGATATTGTGGCTGTGTAATGTAGATCCTGTAGTTTTTGTTTGTCGCGGCAGAGTGGAAGAATCGGTTGATCTTTTGGAGAAAATAATCGTGATTTGATGGTCCTCGCTTTGACTTGGTTTTTATTTTAAAGAAGAGTTAAGTTTTTAAGAACTTTAAACTAGTAAGTTAACTGGCCTGTAATAACAATGGAAATAAATAGTTATTTGATTTAAATCTTGTTATCAGATTGACAGTCTATTACAGATAATATAGTGTCAGTGTTCATCCTACTGTAAGGTCTCCAGCAGAAGCAGGATTTTAAAGGCAATGTATTTCTACCCAGACACTACTTAACTTAAAAGAGCGCAATATAAAACATTCACGGAAAAGTTGATCAACCAAAAATAACAAAATTCCACCGTACAACTTTTTTTTATCCTTTTCAAGTATCCAGAAATGTCTCACTTTTGTGTGAGTACGTGTCTGCATTGAACACGTCTAGATGTTGGTTTAAATGACATTGTGTTCGAATTTTATCAAAAGAAATGTAATACACATTCACAAGAATGCAAATACATTTGTGCCCCACAACCCCTCGAAGTTGACGTGCACAAACTAAGTTTAATCAGAGGCCCGACGATGTTTGAGTGATTGTTTCTGTCGCCTGTGCATTGACTATTAAATCCTGAGTTAACACACATGTTTAGACGAAATGCATTTTGATTTCTATGTGCGTTGTGTGTCTTTATCACTGCAGTGGTTTATTTCGGTTTTTGGTTCTCTCCTTCCACTTCAAAATATTTGTTTTCGTCCTCAGAAAACCGAGGAATTGAAGCACAGTTACCATCCCTCCATGTTCTCTTGTGACGCATCCGCTGTGCAGTCCAAAATATGTCCGCCAACAATGTGTGCATACTGGTTCTAATGCACTGTCACAAAGCACAGGGTCTCCATTGTGAGCACAGTCATTGAGCCTAAGTTTTTTTTTTTTAAATTATTATTCATCGACCTCTTAATGGACAGTCGTATCTTGAGTTGGTTTGGAAAATGGCAAAGTCAAATAACAATCCATTTCAATATGCCAGGCCTCAGTCTGCCCTGTAATTGTGGTGTTTGTTCTTAACTTGTGTTCAACCAATCAAAACTTGAATGAAAGACTGCTCTGAAAAATGTCAGGCTACTTTCAATTGTATTTTATTTAGACAGTTATCAGTCACTCAGGAATACTTAAATACTAAATGTTTTTTCAAAGTAGGTGGAAAACACTTAATTCTGTGGCAGTGCATCAGTACTTTCATTCAAGCATTAATTTATTACTGAAACTTTATTTGAGGAAAAACTAAACAGGCTTTTATTAATCCCAAGCTTCCTACAGAGTTAATTGTACAGCACATAGTTTTAGAGCTGAGCCCGACCGAGCCGTTTTGAGATTGCCTAAGCAATTTGAGGGACTTTTTCTTGGTCCTCGGTCATATGCAATCTTGGCGCATGCAAACTTTTAAACATTCAAGTGGAGGAAAGTCACTGTTTATTTAGCATGACTTATTTTTCAGTATGGGAGAGCTGAGAAAATAAAGATTGAACTGTTATGGAGTGTCTTTTACAAATAAGAGCAGCATGTCAACACCACACTCCATCGAAGTTAAATAAAACCGGTTTTGTATATGACAATAAGTACAGGCCAGGGTAAAGCAGTGACTTTATTTTTTTTATTTCATTTTTACTTTGTGTGTAGATGTGAGAGACCGAGTCGCAGCCCCTACATGGGAGTTTGAAGGAAATGCATTCATTTGTTTTTCTGTTTATATATTGAGGGAAAATTTTGAGAATGCATCGAGAGCGACTATGCATTTTGAAACTACATTGACGAAGTTTAACATTGAGTTTTGATTGGTCTGAAGGACATATTATATCCGGCACTGAAAACCAGAGTTTTCCTAGTCTTTTCATTCCTGCTAGATGACACCCTCCCATCCCTTTATCCCTCATCCTCAACTCCCATCTGTCTCAAGTGGTTGTATTGTTCTAATTTCATATACACCCTGAGTAAATTATTTTGTTTTGTTGTGGAGTTTCTTAACATCTAATAAAGGAATAAACCAAATCACCCCAGGTTCTGGTTTCTTATGTATTTGCACCATGTTCACTGTGCATCAGAGGGCTCTGCCAAGAGTTCAGCGTTTTCAATGGGCATAATACTGAAGTAAGTTGTTGAGAATAACTATCTAGGCCATCAAACACAACTCTGGACCTCAAAGCCAGTTCCCCTCTAATCAGAGACTGATTTTAGACTGCAATTATCAGCTGGAACAGAAGCAGCAGGCTCCGGACCTCGCAGGGTTAGAGTTGAGTAACCCTTATCTAGGGGATTTGAAATTGGTGTAAAGACAGACACTTTTCTCAAGGAGGCAGTATTCTGCAGAAATAAAAGTCCTTCCTGGTTCCACATTTACAATAGAGGGCTGACCGATACAGTAGTCCCAATGTTACAGCCTTGCTTACTGTATGGTCAAATATATTTAGAAAATGTACATGTTCTTGAATTTATGAACTGAAATAGACACATGATTTGGTCATGAAGTGATGCTGACTCTTAAATTATGGGTATCTAAAAGATTAAGTGAATGGAAAACGTGTGTTATGGTATTTTTGATTACAGAATAGCAGCCAACTGTAATCAAACAATACTCATGCAGAGAACACATCTTAACAAACCTGTTTCATTGTCACCTGGCTTCCTAGTATAATTCTAACAAGAGTCATGCGACAAGGTTACTGGACGAGTTGACCAGGCCACTTTGAAACTCTTGTACTGTTTCATGGATCGATACGGACATTGGATGGAAACGATTATTTACGCCTTGACGACTGACAGGTGAATCCATCGATGCTGTAGTCTTTCTTGGCTCGATTACGTTGCACTCTAGTCGGTGAGTTATTTTAAAATGGCGGCTGAAGCACCAAGACAGGTATGTTATTACAAAGACTGGATAAACTTGCCTAGTGTATTTATTTAATTTTTACCTATACAATTTGTGTAGTTCTTTAGTACACTAACATTTTAACGAAATGATCAACTGTTCCATTTTGCTTGAGTATAGGAAAAGGGAAGCATATGAAACCGAGACTTTGGCAAGTGCGCTAGCGAGTCGGTAGTCAAGTTTACATTTGTGACACTTTTAAGCCACAAAAATGACACACTCGTACCGCTCGTATTTTGACCTGTTAATGCCGAATGAGATGTTTTGTGTGTGTGCCATTGAGTCCTCTAAAAGCGTACTTAACGGAGACCATTTCCTCTGTGAACGCCAAGCTACGCTGAGAGCGGAGGTGAGGGTGGGTTGCAGCAGCGCATCATCATCATCATCATCATCATGGACCACCCGAGGAGCCAACAGCAACCAGCCGCGTCGACAGCCCATCTGTAGCATCAACATGGCACATTCCACCGAGGGGACCAAAGACCGGAGAGGAAGCGAAAGTGGTACGTAGGCTGTTGTTGGAATTTTATTTAGGCTGGAAGTGGAGGTTGAGCAACAGGTGGCTGACGTAGCGGGCTATGCAAATGAGTAGCATATTTAATAAATAGGCATTATTATTGCCTATGACGCACAATGCTGAACTAGGCAATGACAGTGTAGTTGTAAATGATCTGAAATTCATAATGATTGCCACTCCTTGACACTCTAGTGAAGCATGCATTCAAATGAATAAAATGTGTTTGGACCAGCCTAATTTTGCATAGCCTGCTGCCTACAGTCACTGTGTTACTGAACAGGATTGTCTAGTCTCTACTCATTACATCTCCATTGATAATGAGATGAAAGAACATTTTGCACTAGGTGTGTTCAGGGTGTGTTGAGGATTCACACTTGTCAAAATGAACAGGCCTTGACTCATTCAGTTTCACTGAGAGATGTTAGTCTTCAGACTGTCCAGGGTTGTCGTCTTCAGTGCAGTCACACTGTCAGTGTTGTGTGTACCAGAGATCCCTGTTTCATGGGTATGTATTATAATTACAGTATTTTGTTCTCTAGTAGATTTGCATAATTTTGCATGGTGACGAGGAAGTGTAGCATCTAGTCTGTGTATTCTATCTCAAGCATTGTTATTTGTGTAGCCTGGTCATTGATAGTGTTCACATATATGCCATTTAGCAGAAGCTTTTTATCTAAAGTGACTTAGTCATGCGCGCATCCATTTTACGTATGGGTGGTCCCGGGAATCAAACCCACTACCCTGTCATTACAAGTGACATGCTCTACCAACTGAGCGATAAAGGATTTTCCTATTCATAAGTATGCAATGTCAATGTCTTACTGTGAAGCTATAACCAACACAGGAAACATGCTCGTACAACTTTCAGGAACTGTCGCAATCATTCACATGCAGGCCACCAGTAGTAGAAATTACCAAAGACATCGTTTTTTTTTGTTGTTGTTACTTTTACCGCTTTTTCTCCCCAATTTCATGGTATCCAATTGGTAGTTACAGTCTTGTCTCATTGCTGCAACTCCCGTACGGACTCCGGAGAGGTGAAGGTCGAGCCAACCAAGCCGCATGCTTCTTGACACAATGCCCACTTAACCTGGAAGCCAGCAGCACCAATGTGTTGAAACACTGTACACCTGGCGACCATGTCAGCGTGCACTGCGCCCGGCCCACCACAGGAGTTGCTAGTGCGTGATGGGACGAGGACGTACTTGCCGGCCAAACCCTCCCCTAACCCGGACGCTGGACCAATTGTGCGCCGCCCCATGGGTCTCTCAGTTGTGGTCGGCTGCGACAAAGCCTGGACTCGAACCAAGAATCTCTAGTGCCTTAGACCACTGCGCCACTTGGGAGGCCTCACCAAACACATATTTAAAAAAAATAAAAAAAAAACACCGTGAGGAAATGACGAAGAAGTGCAATGTCATTTCAGTTTCTTACCAAAATAGAGAATAAGAATGATATGGTGTAATTTTCATACATATAAAAATGAATTACCGCTCGACCTCTCGGTGAACGTCCGGCTGGCTAAACAAACCGTTATCGTGATTAATGATGATCAATGTTGTCATGGCAACGGATGCATTTTTTTATTATTTTTTTATTTATTTAGATATTAAAATAAGCACATGCTTCAGTAGCACAGCAACAACCTGTGTGTGACTCACATGACAACGTCTGGATCAGGTTACAGCTGCATGGGGACTGTGACTGGGGCTTTAGGTGGGTTTAGTCTGTGGGAAATCACTGTTAAATTGGATTTTATACATGTACTGAAGTAAAATAAACACAATATGCAATCATTTCTAAGATTTTACTGAGTTACAGTTCATATAAGGAAATCAGTCAATTGAAATAAATTCATTAGGTCCTAATCTATGGATTTCACATGACTGGGAACACAGATATGCGTCTGTTGGTCACAGATACCTTTAAAAAAAGAAAAGTAGGGGTGTGGATCAGAAAACCAGTCAGTATCTGTTGTGACCACCATTTGCCTCATGCAGCGTGACACATCTCCTTCACATAGAGTTGATCAGGCTGTTGATTGTGGCCTGTGGAATGTTGTCCTACTCCTCTTCAATGACTGTGCGAAGTTGATGGATATTGGTGGGAACTGGAACACGCTATCGAACATGTCGATCCAGAGCATCCCAAACATGAGTGACATGTCTGGTGAGTATGCAGGCCATGGAAGAACTGGGACATTTTCAGCTTCCAGTAATTGTGTACAGATCATTGCGACAAATCTCTGGCAACAACACTGGTGGACATTCCTGCAGTCAGCATGCCAATTTCATGCATCCCTCAACTTGAGACATCTGTGGCATTGTGTTGTGTGACAAAACTGCACATTTTAGAGTGGCTTTTTATTGTCCCCAGCACAAGGTGCACCTGTGTAATGATCATGCGGTTTAATCAGCTTCTTGATATTATAAACCTGTCAGGTGGATGGATTATCTTGGCAAAGGAGAAATGCTCACTAACAGGGATGTAAACATGTGTGCTCAACATTTGAAAGGAATAAGCTTTTTGTGTGTATGGAACATTTCTGGGATCTTTTATTTCTGCTCATGAATCATGGGACCAACACTTTACATGTTGCGTTTTAATATTTTTTGTTCAGTATTCTCCCATGTTTTTCCTCTTCTCTGGTAGCACTTGGTGACTATTGCTTTGTGCCAGGGGCAGTGTATCTATCTACACATGCTCTCTTTCCACACACACACACACACACACACACACACTGGCGGCAGCAGCATAGTATCTCTTTCAGTTCTGCCCAGAGACCTTGAACTCTCCTCTGAACTGAGATATTTTATCACACAGACAGTTTCCATCAGATCCATCTCCAAGCAGCATGTGGTGCAGCCAGTCGGGAAGCTCCACACACTGACTCGGAAGCACTGGAACTTTGCATGTCTGTGCCTCTTAAAAATCAAATCATTTTATTTGTCACATGCGCCGAATACAACCGGTGTAGACCTTAGAGTGGAATGCTTACTTAAAGCTCTTTCCAATGTAATTGTAGTTTTACTGTGGTCAAGTCAAAGGGTTTCTAGAAGCTTGTGTCAATGCAATACAAGCAAAGCACTGTCAGAACAAATTCACTCACTTACTGATTTACATTTTTTGGGCAAATGCAATTTTGGATTATTTCTAAGACTCCCATTAAATGCGATGATGCATGGGTTTCTGACAGTCTCCCTCCCCAGGGGTCTTCATTTCACCCTTTATTTCCCTCTCCTGGACCTCAACAGTGAGGTCCCTTGTACCCTTGACTCCCATACGGCCTTAGCCTAATTGCAGGGGCCCAGGCAGGCACACGGTACAGGAGGCTCGTTCACGTTTTAGGCTACGTTTGTGGATTCATTTTCAGCCTGGTTACTGACCGGATCCTCTCTCACCTCCCTATATGTTTCTGCTCCATTGTTCCTGTTATCTGATGTGGTGGTGAGGGGGAGGAGGAGGAGGATGTGGTGGTGGTGGTGGGGGAGGAGGTGGTGGTGGTGGTGGGGGAGGAGGAGGAGGAGGTGGAGGGAGGAGGAGGTGGTGGTGAGGGAAGGAGGTGGTGGTGAGGGAGGAGGAGGTGGTGGTGAGGGGGGAGGAGGTGGTGAGGGAGGTGGTGGTGAGGGAGGGGGGAGGAGTTGGAGGTGGGGGAGGAGGTGGTGAGGGAGGGGGGGAGGTGAGGGTGGTGGTGGTGAGGGAGGAGGTGGTGGTGGTGGTGGTGGTGGTGGGGAGGAGGTGGTGGTGAGGGAGGGGAGTGGGAGGTGTCTCCTACTTTCATGGGTAATATACTGTTCTGGGTCAGTGATTGGTCTGTGGACAACCTAATCCCTGTCTTAGACTCCTACTTTTTCTCAGTAGTTTGGTTAATGGAGCTTGACTTTTTAGCTCTACTGACCTGTCAAACCAAAGCCCTCAAACTTAACTTGGACCTCTAAGCCAGTTCCACTGCATTTTTTTCATTGTTCCCCTCTAATCAGGGACTGATTTAGACTTGGGACACCAGGTGTGTGCAATTAATTATCATGTAGAACAGAGAACCAGCACGGTCCGGTCTTTGTAGGGTAAGAGTTGAATATCCATGGCAAATGTTATTCGAAAATGTTGTACTGAAAGAGAATATGTGGATATTAATGGAATTTTTGAAATGTAAAAATATTTGTTACAGGCCATCAACTATCACTGTACCATATCACATAATACTATTATCACTACTAGTAGTGACTCTCGTCTATAATTCCTTGTTGCTTTCAGGTGCAGCTGGAGGTAACTTAATGGAGAACGGCACGGTCCGCTCGGACAACCATAACCACCACCATGAGCACAGCAAGCCCCCACTCATCCAGCACTCCCTGCACTATGGCAACCCCCAGCAGGGATCCGATGAGCAGGACCTGGACCAACACAGCCTAGCCTCCCAGGACTCTGGCATCCCTACCCTGGAGATCAACCACCCCGAGCACATCCACGCCCAACCAGGAGACTGTGGCCTTACCCTGGGTTCCAACCACAACGACCAGGGCCCTGCTACCCTCTCTCTAGACGAGTCTGGAGACAGCGCTGGCCTCCGCAAGTCCTCCACCTTCCCCCGCAGTGGCTATGACTCGGTGCGCCTCTTCAGCCCCGCCCCAAGGTCCGGCGCTGGCGGCGTGGGAGTCGTCACCACGGGGATGGGCGGCGTAGGAGGGGGAAACCTTAACCGCAGTGACGACATTTCGGTGTGCAGCGTGTCGAGCTTGAGCACGGAGCTCTCAGCCACGCTGTCTGCGTCCAACGAGGACATCCCGGACTTCATGGTCACCTCCGACTCCAGCGCCATCGTCACCCTGGAGACGGACGAGGGCGACGCCGCTCAATTCTCGGACGTCACTCTGTCGTCGTCGCCAGGCGGTGACATTGGAGGGGATCTGTGGAGCCCACGAGGGAGACAGCTGGGGTCAGAGGAGGGCAGGCCCAAGAGGCTGGGGCCACTGGCTAGCTTCTTCAACAGGTACGATGGAAGTTATCACTCTGTGTGCTCTTTGACAGTCTATTTAGGTCTGTGTGCATAACTGAATTTTAAGCTCAGGTCTCCCATTGTCATAAGGCTCGATTTAGGAGAGATTTTAGTTGCACGTGTACATAGGATTCAGTGCTTACAGTAAACACACGCCTCATCTTTTCTCTACAGCTATACCACACTATACCACACTATGACAAAAGAAGACATTGCTCAAGATTACTGTGAAAAACTCACAAAACGAGTACATACCTCTCCACACTCCCAGAGTCCAGTACAGTGAACTTGTCCTGTGTAAAGTGTATATGACCTATGTAACATTTGATGGTTGAATGCATTCAGGCTTGAAGCCTCCAATGGGAACTGGTTAAAAGCAGAGCTGGTTCAGCTTTACTATGAATAACTTATTCCCGTACGCCCTGTGAAATTGTGCTTGACAGGTGATGGCATTGGAGCCACCTGTTTACCTAAACACACCCCGTAATTGGTCAGTCACGTTTAAAAAGAAAATATCGTAGCTAGGCACTCCAAGCATAGAAGCGAACACACACACACACACACACACCCAATATCTACATAGTCCTCTGTTAATGTTTGAAGGACCTTAAGTGTACCTGTACAAACCGTTCATTGTACCAGGTATGTTGGTAGGGTTGGATTAAAAGCCTGCACACTGTGATGATACGTGTGACTATGGTTACCAGTAAACTACCTATAAGTCGCTCTGGATAAGTGCTTCTATCTACTACAAACTCATGGACAATCTGGACACAGATATAAAAAAATGAATAAAATATATATCGATCGATATATATATTTTTTTCAAGTATACATTTCCAAAGCTACCATGTATTGCCATAGATTACTGAAGATTTTGGTAAATTACCGGTAGCTTTGCAAACCTACTTGTTACAGTGCGGGAATTGCACTGAGAAATAAAATACTAATTTAGATCACACAGTAGGATTTGATTAATTAATCTGGTTAAACTACACAGGTCCCACGTTTAGCTCCCTCCACTATACCCCAGTCACCTCACTGCTTCCCTTCCAAATCGCAGGCATCAGACACTCAGCAGGTGCGTTAGGCTCAGATGAACGGAGTGTGTGGGTTTTGGCTTCATCTATTTCGGGAGCTCAGAGGGGAAAAGGTAGTTTCCTCTGTACTCAAACTCTCTCCCATTCATCACATCTCACACTTCATCCTGTGATTCTCTCTCTCAATAGAAGGAGAGAGAGAGAAATACGCTATGGAACAGCACGTCAGAAATCAGCTCAATGTAATTCAACAATCAAGAATAGAATCAAGAATAGAATCAATCGCTTCTGGGAAAATTGGAAAACTCTAAACAAACAACACGGAGAGTTATCTATCCAAAATGTAGATGTATGGATAAACCACTTCTCCAATCTTTTTGGCTCTATAACGAACAGCAAAAACATATACATTATCAAATACTAATCTTAGAATCAACTATTAAATACTACCAGAATTCACTGTATTCTCCAAATTGAGTCTGCATGCATAATTCTGCAAAAAATATCCTCCATGTACAACGTAAAACGCCAAATAATGCATACAGAACAGAATTAGGCCGATACCCGCTAATTATGAAAATCCAGAATAGACTTTAAATTCTACAACCACCTAAAAGGAAGCGATTCCCAAACCATAAAGCCATTACCTATAGAGAGATGAACCTCGAGAAGAGTCCCCTAAGCAAGCTGATCCTGGGGCTCTGTTCACAAACAGACCCCACAGAGCCCCAGGACAGCACACAATTAGACCCAACCAAATCATGAGAAAACAAAAAGATAACTACTTGACACATTGGAAAGAATTAACAAAAAAACTGAGCAAACTAGAATTCTATTTGGCCCTAAACAGAGAGTACAGTGGCAGAATATATGACCACGGTGACGGACTCAAAATTTAAGGAAAGCTTTGACTATGTACGGACCATTGAGAGAGGCTGCCGTAGGCAGACCTGGCTCTCGAGAAGACAGGCTATGTACACACTGCCCCTAAAATGAGGTGGAAACTGAGCTGCACTTCCTAACCTCCTGCCAAATGTACGACCATATTAGAGACATATTTCCCTCAAGATTACACACAGACAACAAATCCAATTTTTATAAACTCACATATCTACTGGGTGAAATACCACAGTGTGACATCACAGCAGCAAGATTTATGACCTGTTGCCACAAGAAAAGGGCAATCAGTGAAGAACAAACACCATTTGTAGATATGAAATCTAATTTTATTTGTCACGTGCCAACAATGCAGTAAAAAAAATAAAAGTGTTAAGTAAAAAATAGATAAGTAAATAAAAATAACAAATAATTAAAGATCAGCAGTAAAATAACAGTTGTGAGGCTATATACAGGGGGTACTGGTACAGAGTCAATGTGGAGGCTATGTACAGGGGGTACCGGTACAGAGTCAATGTGGAGGCTATATACAGGGGGTACCGGTACAGAGTCAATGTGGAGGCAATATACAGGGGGTACCGGTACAGAGTCAATGTGGAGGCTATATACAGGGGGTACCGGTACAGAGTCAATGTGGAGGCTATATACAGGGGGTACCGGTACAGAGTCAATGTGCAGGCTATATACAGGGGGTACCGGTACAGAGTCAATGTGGAGGCTATATACAGGGGGTACCGGTACAGAGTCAATGTGCGGTTTGTCGAGGTAATATGTAGGTAGAGTTAAAGTGACTATGCATAGATGGTAACAAGAGAGTAGCAGCAGTGTAAAAGAGGGGGGAGAATGCAAATAGTCTGGGTAGCCATTTGAATAGCTGTTCAGGAGTCATACCTTGGGGGTAGAAGCTGTTAAGACTTTTGGACCTAGACTATATTTGTTTATTTTCCCTTTTTTACTTAAACTATTTGAACGTCATTACAACACTGTGTATATAGCCATAATGACATTTGACATGTCTCTAATTCCTTAAACTTTTGAGTCATTTTTATTATCTATTTCACTTGCTTTGGCAATGTAAACATATGTTTCCCCAGCCAATAAGGCCCGTTTGAATTGAGAGACACACACACCCAGCTGTATCCCAGCCTATCCCACTCTAATCCATTCAGCACATTTAAATGAGATCTCCCCATGTGCCAACAATAGCTGCCTTCCAAGTGTGAACAGATCAATTTACACACAGTTTGTTTTGTATGCCTTCCCCTGTAGTGTAATAATGGGTTTCAGGCCTATTTAAAATGACTCAGTGTATGGTCCTATGGCCATTGATAGCATTATCATCATAACCTAGTCTGAAGTGTTAAACGGCTGGTTTCACACCCCTCTCGATCACAACAGCCAGTTTGGTATTTTCACTTCCTCTCACTCTGTTGCTAGTTCCCCTTCTCTCCACAGACCTGTTTTCCTCAACTCTCTGAGTAGCCCTGTTCTCTCTACTGGGGAGATGTCCCTTGTTCTGCTGCTCCCTCGGATCGTTTACTCTGTGTTTTCTCTCTCTCTCTCAATTCAAAGGGCTTTGTTGGCATGGGAAACATATGGTCACATTGCCAAAACAAGTGAAATAAATAATAAACTCTCTGTTTACGCTGGCACATTCTTTCTTATCCCTCCCCTTTGCTCAGTCAAACTCCTTTACTCTGAAGGCAGGGTGGTGGCAGAGTGGGCTGTGGTTAAGAGTGGGCTGTGGTTAAGGATCTCTGACACAGAACAGGCTCAACACGGGTTACGTCTCAGATGTGGCTGTCTCTATCCCTCTCGCTTTATTCTGCTGGATACAACTATGAACGTCGGGCTTGACTGAATGAGAGGAACTACTTCATATCAAAGAGTTGTCTTTCTCTCTGGGTTTCTGAGAGAGAACTGTCCTGCCCTCACTGAGGATCTGAACAGCTTCTCACTGGACAGTGGACAGGTTGTTCTGCTTTGGCATTGAGGATTGTGTTTGTTGTGGATAAACCCACTGACAGGATGGCTACCCCTTCACTGCTTCTCTTCATTGACAGGTCTGTATGTATGAAAGGGTTTTTATGACCTTCCCTGCTTGTCTATAGTGTATACATATTGGCTTTAACGTGGTACAGCATAAGTGCTGTTGTTGGCTCACCATTTAAAGAAGAAGATTGTGGCCAAGCTATAGGAGGAGAAATACTGAAGTATTGGCGCAGGTACAGCCCACTATCACTAGCTAACGTTAACTACCTAGCAAAAATAACATATTTTTTTGAGAATCGATACTTGGAGTCATAGAATCGATATAATGTCAAAAGTAATATTCTGAAACTCTAGTGCAGGGGTAGGCAGCCCTGGTCCTGGAGGGGTAGGCAGCCCTGGTCCTGGAGGGGTAGGGAACCCTGGTCCTGGAGGGGTAGGGAACCCTGGTCCTGGAGGGGTAGGCAGCCCTGGTCCTGGAGGGGTAGGCAGCCCTGGTCCTGGAGGGGTAGGCAGCCCTGGTCCTGGAGGGGTAGGCAGCCCTGGTCCTGGAGGGGTAGGCAGCCCTGGTCCTGGAGGGGTAGGCAGCCCTGGTCCTGGAGGGGTAGGCAGCCCTGGTCCTGGAGGGGTAGGGAACCCTGGTCCTGGAGGGGTAGGCAGCCCTGGTCCTGGAGGGGTAGGCAGCCCTGGTCCTGGAGGGGTAGACAGACCTGGTCCTGGAGGGGTAGGCAGACCTGGTCCTGGAGGGGTAGGCAGCCCTGGTCCTGGAGGGGTAGGTAACCCTGGTCCTGGAGGGGTAGGTAACCCTGGTCCTGGAGGGGTAGGGAGCCCTGGTCCTGGAGGGGTAGGGAGCCCTGGTCCTGGAGGGGTAGGGAGCCCTGGTCCTGGAGGGGTAGGGAGCCCTGGTCCTGGAGGGGTAGGGAGCCCTGGTCCTGGAGGGGTAGGCAGCCCTGGTCCTGGAGGTGTAGGCAGCCCTGGTCCTGGAGGGGTAGGGAACCCTGGTCCTGGAGGGGTAGGCAGCCCTGGTCCTGGAGGGGTAGGCAGCCCTGGTCCTGGAGGGGTAGGTATCCCTGGTCCTGGAGGTGTAGGCAGCCCTGGTCCTGGAGGG
Source organism: Salmo trutta (assembly GCF_901001165.1). NCBI lineage: Eukaryota > Metazoa > Chordata > Actinopteri > Salmoniformes > Salmonidae > Salmo > Salmo trutta. Next base: position 7,522,996 of record NC_042964.1, read on the forward strand.
GTAGGGAACCCTGGTCCTGGAGGGGTAGGCAGCCCTGGTCCTGGAGGGGTAGGTATCCCTGGTCCTGGAGGGGTAGGCAGCCCTGGTCCTGGAGGGGTAGGCAGCCCTGGTCCTGGAGGGGTAGGCAGCCCTGGTCCTGGAGGGGTAGGGAGCCCTGGTCCTGGAGGGGTAGGCAGCCCTGGTCCTGGAGGGGTAGGCAGCCCTGGTCCTGGAGGGGTAGGCAGCCCTAATCCTGGAGGGGTAGGCAGCCCTGGTCCTGGAGGGGTAGGCAGCCCTGGTCCTGGAGGGGTAGGCAGCCCTGGTCCTGGAGGGGTAGGCAGCCCTGGTCCTGGAGGGGTAGGCAGCCCTGGTCCTGGAGGGGTAGGCAGCCCTGGTCCTGGAGGGGTAGGCAGCCCTGGTCCTGGAGGGGTAGGCAGCCCTGGTCCTGGAGGGGTAGGGAGCCCTGGTCCTGGAGGGGTAGGGAGCCCTGGTCCCGGAGGGGTAGGCAGGCAGCCCTGGTCCCGGAGGGGTAGGCAGGCAGCCCTGGTCCCGGAGGGGTAGGCAGGCAGCCCTGGTCCCGGAGGGGTAGGCAGGCAGCCCTGGTCCCGGAGGGGTAGGCAGGCAGCCCTGGTCCCGGAGGGGTAGGCAGGCAGCCCTGGTCCCGGAGGGGTAGGCAGGCAGCCCTGGTCCCGGAGGGGTAGGCAGGCAGCCCTGGTCCCGGAGGGGTAGGCAGGCAGCCCTGGTCCCGGAGGGGTAGGCAGGCAGCCCTGGTCCCGGAGGGGTAGGCAGGCAGCCCTGGTCCCGGAGGGGTAGGCAGGCAGCCCTGGTCCCGGAGGGGTAGGCAGGCAGCCCTGGTCCCGGAGGGGTAGGCAGGCAGCCCTGGTCCCGGAGGGGTAGGCAGGCAGCCCTGGTCCCGGAGGGGTAGGCAGGCAGCCCTGGTCCCGGAGGGGTAGGCAGGCAGCCCTGGTCCCGGAGGGGTAGGCAGGCAGCCCTGGTCCCGGAGGGGTAGGCAGGCAGCCAGCCCTGGTCCCGGAGGGGTAGGCAGGCAGCCAGCCCTGGTCCCGGAGGGGTAGGCAGGCAGCCAGCCCTGGTCCCGGAGGGGTAGGCAGGCAGCCAGCCCTGGTCCCGGAGGGGTAGGCAGGCAGCCAGCCCTGGTCCCGGAGGGGTAGGCAGGCAGCCAGCCCTGGTCCCGGAGGGGTAGGCAGGCAGCCAGCCCTGGTCCCGGAGGGGTAGGCAGCCAGCCCTGGTCCCGGAGGGGTAGGCAGCCAGCCCTGGTCCCGGAGGGGTAGGCAGGCAGCCCTGGTCCTGGAGGGCCACAGCCACGTCATGTTTTGGATTGAACCAACCAGGAAGACCAGGGGTGTAGAATTTAGGAAATCACTAAACTGATCAATTAGCCCAGTTGGTCAGGTGTGGTGCCTAGTTGGAACAAAACCCTGCAGTACCTGCGGGGCACTCCAGGAACATGCTCTATGAAGGTTTCCCATCAGCACCCAGCTCTGCACTCCAGCCCCTCACCTGTCAAGTTCTTTCATCACAGCAGTAGTATCATGGGGTTACTGCAGTTCAAGACTTGGTGTAGTGCTTAGCTCCCTTCTTTACTAATTGATTCATTTTCCCTTCAGGAAGGTAGGTAGGTGATTGAGAACAAATTATATTTAAAATAAAAATATAGATATTTTTAAATGTAACCTTTATTTAACTAGGCAAGTCAATTAAGAACATATTCTTATTTACAGTGACGGCCTACTTCGGCCAAACCCGGACGACGCTGGGTCAATTGTGCGCTGCCCTATGGGACTCCCAATCACGGCCGGATGTGATGCAGCCTGGATTCGAATCTAATCTAGCCTTACATGCAGCAAGCCCGGGCAATTTTTTTTGTTTTTATCCTTGTTTTGTTGTTGTGTCAATAATCAAATTCCCATATGGTAGATATTTCCTTATTCAAATGACGGGGTTTTGTGTGTGTGTGTGTGTGTGTGTTTGTTTGCCGGTCGCAGTGTTTGGGTTGATTTGAGAGAGTTCCTGCATCACGTTGTCATACAGGTTCCCTAACAGCTGAGGAAATGGGGTCTAGAGCTATACTCATCTAAAATGAGTGACAAAGCAAAAAGTGTTTTACATTTAACAAAAAATAAAACAACAACTGATATCACATTTACATAAGTATTCAGACGCTTTACTCAGTACTTTGTTGAAGAACCTTTGGCAGCGATTACAGCCTTGAGTCTTCTTGGGTATGACGCTACAAGCTTGGCACACCTGTATTTAGGGAGTTTCTCCCATTCTTCTCTGCTCAGGTCTCTCCAGAGATGTTCAAGTCCGGGTTCTGGCTGGGCCATTCAAGGACATTCAGAGACTTGTCCAGAAGCCACTCCTGCGCTGTCTTGGCTGTGTGCTTAGGGTCGTTGTCCTGTTGGAAGGTGAATCTTCGCCCCAGTCTGAGGTCCTGTGCGCTCTGGAGCAGGTTTTCATCAAGGATCTTTCTGTACTTTGCTCAGTTCATCTTTGCCTCGATCCTGACTAGTCTCCCCGTCCCTGCCGCTGAATAACATTCCCACAGCATCATTCTGCCAAAACCATGCTTTACCATACGGATGGTGCCAGGTTTCATCCAGACGTGATGCTTGGCATTCAGGCCAAAGAGTTCAATCTTGGTTTCATCAGACCAGAGAATCTTGTTTCTAATGGTCTGAGTCTTTTAGGTGCCTTTTGGCAAACTCCAAGATGGCTGTCATGTGCCTTTTACTGAGGAGTGGCTTCTGTCTGGCCACTCTACCATAAAGGCCTAATTGGTGTAGTGGTGCAGACATGGTTCTCCCATCTCCACAGAGGAACTTTGTAGCTCTGTCAGAGTGACCATCGGGTTCTTGGTCACCTCCCTGATCAAGGCCCTTCTCCCCCGATTGCTCAGTTTGGCTGGGCGGCCAGCTCTAGGAAGAGTGTTGGTAGTTCCAAACTTCTTCCGTATAAGAATGATGGAGGCCACTGTGTTCTTGGGGACCTTCAATGCTGCAGAAATGTTTTGGTACCCTTCCCCAGATCTATGCCTTGACCCAATCCTGTCTCGGAGCTCTACAGACAATTCCTTTGACCTCATGGCTTGGTTGTTGCTCTGACATGCACTGTCACACTGTGTGTGCCTTTCCAAATCATGTCCAATCAATTAAATGTACCACAGGTGGACTCCAATGAAGTTGTAGAAACATCTCAATGATGATCAATGGAAACCTGAAGCACCTGAGCTCAATTTGAGTCTCTTTGCAAAGGGTCTGAATACTTATGTAAATAAGGTATTTCTCTTTTTGTAGTTTTAATACATTTCTAAAAACCTGTTTTCACTTTGTTATTATGGGGTATTGTGTGTAGATTGCCGAGGATTTTGTATTTAATTCATTTTAGATTAAAGCTGTAACATAACAATGTGGAAAAAGTCAAGGGGTCTGAATACTTTCCGAAGGTACTATATACAAGTGATATGATACACAATATTATATACATTTACACAGTACCAGTCAAAAGTTTTGACACACCTACTCAAGGGTTTTTATTTTTTACAATTTTCTACATTGAAGTATACTAGACTAGGTTGGGTGATTGTGGAGGCCAGGTCATTTAATGCAGCACTCCATCACGCTCCTTCTTGGTCAAATAGCCCTTACGCAGCCTGGAGGTATTGGGTCATTGTCCAGGCGAAAATCAAATAATAGTCCCTCTTAGCGCAAACCAGATGGGATGTCGTATCGCAGCAGAATGCTGTGGTAGCCATGCTGGTTAAGTGTGCCTTGAATTCTAAATAAATCACCGACAGTGTCACCAGCAAAGCACCATCACACCACCTCCTCCGTGCTTCACGGTTGGAACCATACATGCGGAGATCATCCGTTCACCTACTCGGCGTCTCACAAAGACACGGCGGTTGCAACCCAAAATCTCAAATATGGACTCATTAGACCAAAGGACAGATTTCCACCAGTCTAATGTCCATTGCTCGTGTTTCTTGGCCCAAGCAAGTCTCTTCTTATTATTGGTGTCCTTTTAATAGTGGTTTCTTTGCAGCAATTCGACCATAAAGGCCTGATTCACACAGTCTCCTCTGAACAATTGATGTTGAGATGTCAGTTACTTGAACTCTGTCAAGCATTTATTTGGGCTGCAATGTCTGAGGCTGGTAACTCTAATGAACTTATCCTCTGCAGCAGAGGTAACTCTGGGTCTTCCTTTCCTGTGACGGTCCTCATGAGAGCCAGTTTCACCATTGATGGTTTTTGCGACTGTACTTGAAGAAACTTTCAAAGTTCTTGAAATTATTCGTATTGACTGACCTTCATGTCTTGAAGTAATGATGGACTGTCGTTTCTCTTCTTATTTGAGCTGTTCTTGCCATAATATGGACTTGGTCTTTTACCAAATAGGGCTATCTTCTGTATAACACCCCTACCTTGTCACAACACAACTGATTGGCTCAAACGCATAAAAATTCCACAAATACATTTTTAACTAGGCACACCTGTTAATTGAAATGCATTCCAGGTGACTACCTCATGAAGCTGGTTGAGAGAATGCCAGGAGTGTGCAAAGCTGTGGCTAATTTGAAGAATCTCAAATAAAATATATAACATTTTTTTTTGTAATACTTTTTAAAGTTACTACATGATTCCATGTGTGTTATTTCATAGTTTTGATGTCTTCACTATTATTATACAATGTAGGTAATAGTACAAATAAAGAAAAACCCCATGGATGAGTAGGTGTTCTATAACTTTTGACCAGTAGTGGATAGTGTTCTTCTGGTGTTCTCTCTCTCTCTCTCTCTCTGGTCAAGTAATCACTGAGGAGCTGCCTGGTGCGTTGTTACTGTATCAGTGGCTGCAGGGCCCGGTGTGTTGTTACTGTATCAGTGGCTGCAGGGCCCGGTGCGTTGTTACTGTATCAGTGGCTGCAGGGCCTGGTGCGTTGTTACTGTATCAGTAGCTGCAGGGCCCGGTGCGTTGTTACTGTATCAGTGGCTGCAGGGCCCGGTGCGTTGTTACTGTATCAGTGGCTGCAGGGCCTGGTGCGTTGTTACTGTATCAGTGGCCTTATGTTTGGGAACAAGTGGGCATGCTGCTGTAAGACCCACCACCAAGACCCACGTTGCTGTTCCGTCCACACAGCCCCTGGTGCACGTTGCTGTTCCGTCCACACAGCTCCTGGTGCACGTTGCTGTTCCGTCCACACAGCTCCTGGTGCACGTTGCTGTTCCGTCCACACAGCTCCTGGTGCACGTTGCCGTTCCGTCCACACCTCTTTCTGACATTTAACCAGGATGAGGTCCAGCGAGGAAAAGAAGGTTGTGTAATAATATTGTTCAAGATGAGAAACAAAAATAAAAGTTAGACAGATCCAATGTACACAGCCATTAGGCTTTCTTCATTCTTGTGAATATATTGTTTTGAAATGTTTTTACTGCCACCTTTTTGTCATCACATCGACCACCTTGTCAAATTTCTTCTATTGCTTGCTTGCATTACTTCAGTTGCTGTCACTGAGGCAGAATGGAAAACATGTTTGAAGTATTTGGCATGAAGGTGACACGTGCCCTCATTGCGAAGGTGCGTTCGTGCGTCACAAAACATGTTTCATGATAAGGCATGATCAGTTTGGAGGAACATTTTTTTGCATACTGGCGATACATAGGCACCTCACCTGCCTTTTATCTACACTGAAATAATATTAGCGCAACATGTAAGGTGTTGGTCCCATGTTTCATGACCTGAAATATAAGATCCCAGAAAATTTCCAAAAAGCTTATTTCTCTCAAATATTTGGTACAAATTTTGTTTACATCCATGTAAGTGAACATTTCTCCTTTGCCAAGATAATCCATCCACCTGACCGGTGTGGCATATCAAGAAGCTGATTAAATTCAACCACATGATTGTAACACAGGTGTACCTTGTGCTGGGGACAATAAAAGGCCACTCTAAAATTCGCAATTTTGTCACACAATAACAGAGATGTCTCAAGTTTTGAGGGAGCGTGCAATTGGCATGCTGACTGTAGGAATGTCCACCAGAGCTGTTGCCAGAGAATTGTATCTTAATTTCTCTACCATAAATCACCTCCAACGTCATTTTAGAGAATTTGGCAGTACATCCAACCAGCCTCACAACCGTAGACCACGTGTAACCATGCCACCCCAGGACCTCCACATCCGGCATCTTCACCTGCGGGATCGTCCGTCGGGGTGGGAGTGCTGAGGAGTATTTCCGTCTGTAATAAAGCCCTTTTGTGGGGAACAACTCATTCTGATTAGCTGGTGGGTTGGCCTATGCCCTCCCAGGCCCATCCACGGCTGAGCCCCTGCCCAGTCATGTGAAATCCATAGATTAGGGCCTAATTTATTTCTATTGACTGATTTCCTTTATATGAACTGTAACTCAGTAAAATCTTTGAAATTGTTGCATGTTTGTTGCAATTTTCCCTGGCCCCAGATTAATCGAAAGGTCAGACAGATCACCGATAATGGTCATGAACCTTCACTTGGGCAACTGGAGTTACCTATTTCACAAAAGTGCAGAATGTTCATGTTCAAACAATGCCTGGCAGCAGGTAGTCTAGGGGTTAAGAGTGTTGGCCAGTAACCAAAAGGTCCCTGGTTCGAATCCCCAAGCTGGCAAGGTGATCAACATATGCCGTTCTGCCCTTGAGCAAGGCAGTTAAACCCCCCAGCGCCGACGACATAGATATCTATTAAGGCAGCCCTTCGCACCTCCCTGATTCAGAGGTTTCTTTCTATTTTTCTTCTCTATATAGCCTGGTTAACTAACCAGACTGGGAAGTCAAACAATGGTGACCACTGGTAGGTCTAGTTAAGCTAACCAAGCTAGCTTTTAGAGACTCGTTTCAGATATAGACTACAGTTTTGAGTTAGTTGTGAAAGTCCAGAATGACCGGTGCCAATGATAATCCACGTCTTTGCCTCTCATCCATTTCATTGCCTTTTCTCTCCTGCCTTTTTAAGAAGTAGCAGGTCCCTCTTCTTTTATGTAACGATGAAGGACATCTGAATGTCAATGTAGGTTACTTTGAACTGGCTATAAGTTCTGTTTGTCTAGTGCAGTTTTTTTTTTTTTTGCAGTGTGCTTTGAAGTAGACTGAGATTGTTTGAAGCCAGACCAACTACTCATTGGCTAGTTCCTGGCCGCGGTCTTGTTGGTCTTGGCAACCATTAGGCAGGTTCAAGGGTACACATCTAGACACTTCGATAGGCCGGAAAAGTAGGGAGACATTTCACAACGGGAAGAAGCAAGCCCCTGTCCTGTATCTCTACGTTTGAAGCCATTTGAGACTGGTTCCATTAGGGGGGGTCAGGGGTAAAACCGGTCATATCAAACCGCCTTCTTTCTCTCACCGGTATCCTCCAGAGTCTCTCGGTTGATATACTGACCAACAGGTTATGGTGTACCTCACTCTGCGGTTTTGATTCAATCATCGACACAGTTTGCCAGCTGTCTGTTGCTCTCTGTGTGAGTGTCAGGGAGCAGGTCATGATTATTGGCTATGTGGTCAATGACGTGCCACAAAGTAATGCTTTGTTACAGTGAATTTGAGTGTGTCCTAACATTACCTTTCCAGAGTTAGGGTGCTGTATGACTAGTGGATTCATTATTCATTTTATTTAACTAGGCAGGTCAGTTAAGAACAAATTCTTATTTACAATGACGGCCTACCAGGGAACAGTGGGTTAACTGCCTTGTTCAGGGACAGAACAACATATTTTTACCTTATCGGCTCAGGGATTTGATCTAGCAACCTTTTGGTTACTGGCCCCACGCTCTAACCACTAGGCTACCTACCGCCCTAATATTCCTTATTCATAATATACTTTCTGGGTTGGTCATTTGTGCTCATAGTAACTTAGTCATCAATTTCACTTAAAAGGACTTATGTCACGAACTAAACAATTAAAAAAAAAAAAAATTTAAATTCCAGTGTTTTATCCGGCATTGCTTTTCACTCTGACTCCAGTGATGATTCTAAAGGTTCTGCTTTCTAACCTTTGGTAGTAACTTACCGGTCTGATAGCACTTTGGCTAGCAGAAAAGAGAAGCTCACTCAACAGGAAATGAACTGGATGGCATCATGCCATTTTATAGGCTGTTATCTCACCTCTATTAACAACAAGGAAATTGGCTCTTTTCACTCTCGGTTCCAGTTTTTAATTGAAGCCAGCCATTGTCTCTTTGTGTATCCTGAAGCACTATGTTGATGGTGAAATGAAAAAGCTAAGTGCAGTATTACTAAAGGATATGAAGACCACTTGAAAGTGAACCGTTATTATAGAGATTTGCGTTTTTGGTTCTAAACGTCATCTAGCCCAGCTAAACATACTGTTCTGACTGTCCTTCTCTTAGCTTATTAGAACGTTTTATCCAGTCGGCAGTACCAGTACTACAAACTAGAGGTCGATATACCGATTATTGGAGGACCAAAAAACCGAGACCGATTTAATCGTCCGATTTAAAAAAAAAAAAAAAAAAAAAAAAAAAAAAAAAAAAAAAATATATATATATATATATATATATATATATATATATATATATATATATATATATATATATATATATATATATTTTTATTTGTAATAATGACAATTACAACAATACTGAATGAACACTTTTATTTTAACTTAATGTAATACATCAATAAATCAATTTAGCCTCAAATAAATAATGAAACATGTTCAATTTGGTTTAAATAATGCAAAAACAAAGTGTTGGAGAAGAAAGTAAAAGTGCAATATGTGCCATGTAAGAAAGTTAACGTTTATGTTCCTTGCTCAGAACATGAGAACATATGAAAGCTGGTGGTACCTTTTTAACATGAGTTTTCAATATTCCCAGGTAAGAAGTTTTAGGTTGTAGGAATTATAGGACTATTTCTCTCTATACCATTTGTATTTCATATACCTTTGACTATTGGATGTTCTTATAGGCACTTTAGTATTGCCAGTGTAACAGTATAGCTTCCGTCCCTTTCCTTGCCCCTACCTGGGCTTGAACCAGGAACACATCGACAACAGCCACCCTCGAAGCATCGTTACCCATCGCTCCACAAAAGCCGCGGCCCTTGCAGAGCAAGGGGAACAACTACTTCAAGGTCTCAGAGCGAGTGACGTCACCGATTGAAAAGCTATTAGCGCGCACCCGGCTAACTAGCTAGCCATTTCACATCGGTTACACCAGCCTAATCTCGGGAGTTGATAGGCTTGAAGTCATAAACAGCTCAATGCTTGAAGCATAGTGAAGAGCTGCTGGCAAACGCACGATAGTGCTGTTTGAATGAATACTTACGAGCCTGCTGCTGCCTATCACCGCTCAGTCAGACTGCTCCATCAAATATCAAATCATAGACTTAATTATAACATAATAACACACAGAAATACGAGCCTTAGGTCATTAATATGGTGAAATCCGGAAACTATCATTTCGAAAACAAAAAGTTTATTCTTTCAGTGAAATACGGAACCATTCTGTATTTTATCTAACGGGTGGCATCCATAAGTCTAAATATTGCTGTTACATTGCACAAACTTCAATGTTATGTCATAATTACGTAAAATTCTGGCAAATTAGTTCGCAACGAGCCAGGCGGCCCAAACTGTTGCATATACCCTGACTCTGCGTGCAAGAGAAGTGACACAATTTCCCTAGTTTAATATTGCCTGCTAACCTGGATATCTTTTAACTAAATATGCAGGTTTAAAAAAATATAACTCTGTATTGATTTTAAGAAAGGCATTGATGTTTATGGTTAGGTACATTCGTGCAACGATTGTGCTTTTTTCGCAAATGCGCTTTTAAGTCATCCCCCGTTTGGCGAAGTTGGTCTTCACACAGTTCGCAATGAGCCAGGCGGCCCAAACTGCTGCATATAGCCTGACTCTGTTGCACAGAACGCAGGAGAAGTGACACAATTTCCCTAGTTAAAATAAATTCATCTTAGCAGGCAATATTAACTAAATATGCAGGTTTAAAAATACACTGCTCAAAAAAATAAAGGGAACACTTAAACAACACAATGTAACTCCAAGTCAATCACACTTCTGTGAAATCAAACTGTCCACTTAGGAAGCAACACTGATTGACAATACATTTCACATGCTGTTGTGCAACTGGAATAGACAACAGGTGGAAATTATAGGCAATTAGCAAGACACCCCCAATAAAGGAGTGGTTCTGCAGGTGGGGACCACAGACCACTTCTCAGTTTCTATGCTTCCTGGCTGATGTTTTGGTCACTTTTGAATGCTGGCGGTACTTTCACTCTAGTGGTAGCATGAGACGGAGTCTACAACCCACACAAGTGGCTCAGGTAGTGCAGCTCATCCAGGATGGCACATCAATGCGAGCTGTGGCAAGAAGGTTTGCTGTGTCTGTCAGCGTAGTGTCCAGAGCATGGAGGCGCTACCAGGAGACAGGCCAGTACATCAGGAGACGTGGAGGAGGCCGTAGGAGGGCAACAACCCAGCAGCAGGACCGCTACCTCCATCTTTGTGCAAGGAGGAGCAGGAGGAGCACTGCCAGAGCCCTGCAAAATGACCTCCAGCAGGCCACAAATGTGCATGTGTCTGCTCAAACGGTCAGAAACAGACTCCATGAGGGTGGTATGAGGGCCCGACGTCCACAGGTGGGGGTTGTGCTTACAGCCCAACACCGTGCAGGACGTTTGGCATTTGCCAGAGAACACCAAGATTGGCAAATTCGCCACTGGTGCCCTGTGCTCTTCACAGATGAAAGCAGGTTCACACTGAGCACGTGACAGACGTGACAGAGTCTGGAGACGCCGTGGAGAACGTTCTGCTGCCTGCAACATCCTCCAGCATGACCGGTTTGGCGGTGGGACAGTCATGGTGTGGGGTGGCATTTCTTTGGGGGGCCGCACAGCCCTCCATGTGCTCGCCAGAGGTAGCCTGACTGCTATTAGGTACCGAGATGAGATCCTCAGACCCCTTGTGAGACCATATGCTGGTGCGGTTGGCCCTGGGTTCCTCCTAATGCAAGACAATGCTAGACCTCATGTGGCTGGAATGTGTCAGCAGTTCCTGCAAGAGGAAGGCATTGATGCTATGGACTGGCCCGCCCGTTCCCCAGACCTGAATCCAATTGTGCACATCTGGGACATCATGTCTCACTCCATCCACCAACGCCACGTTGCACCACAGACTGTCCAGGAGTTGGCGGATGCTTTAGTCCAGGTCTGGGAGGAGATCCCTCAGGAGACCATCCGCCACCTCATCAGGAGCATGCCCAGGCGTTGTAGGGAGGTCATACAGGCACGTGGAGGCCACACACACTACTGAGCCTCATTTTGAATTGTTTTAAGGACATTACATCAAAGTTGGATCAGCCTGTAGTGTGGTTTTCCACTTTAATTTTGAGTGTAACTCCATATCCAGACCTCCATGGGTTGATAAATTGGATTTCCATTGATTATTTTTGTGTGATTTTGTTGTCAGCACATTCAACTATGTAAAGAAAAAAGTATTTATTTTGAGCAGTATATATACTTGTGTATTGATTTTAAGAAAGGCGTTGATGTTTATGGTTAGGTACACATTGGTGCAACGACAGTGCTTTTTTTCGCGAATGTGCTTGCCGTTTGGCGAAATAGGCTATGATTCAATGATAAATTAACAGGCACCGCATCGATTTATATGCAACCCAGGACAAGCTAGATAAATTAGTAATATCATCAACCATGTGTAGTTAACTAGTGATTGATTGATTGTTTTTTATAAGATGCGTTTAATGCTAGCTAGAACCTTACCTTGGCTCCTTGCTGCGCTCGCATAACAGGTAGTCAGCCTGCCACGCAGTCTCCTTGTGCAGTGCAATGTATTCGGCCATAATCGGTGTACAAAAATGCCGATTACCGATTGTTGGCCATTCCGATTAATCGGTCGACCTCTACTACAAACTATTGTGTCCAATGGAACACGTGAGAACATTTTCCTTTATTGAATAAGACTTAATTGCCAGACTTAATTTCTAGTAAATGATTAGCCGGACTTATAAATAAATGAATGATATGTACCCATTGATTCTTGAAGGTTATACCTTGAGAAATGCCTCTCCATCTTAGATCATCAGTTGTACCCCTTCAGAACCCAAAATATAAGCTTGTTTTACTACAATGTAGAAGCCTCAACATGGTTGAAACGATAATGTTGATACCATGGATAGTAGTCATTGCATCTATAGCCCTGTCTATGAATTTGAGTGGTTACATTTCTCCAGCCCTATCCCTCAGCTTTTTACCAAACAGTGGGAGGGTGCCTACTTTATTATTTCAGCTGTGGATTGCCTCTTTAATGCCAACCCCACAGATTATCTTCCTTACGCTGTACTCTAGCTTACCTACTTTAAGTCAAGACGTTATTTTAAATGGAGGTGTATCCTAGTCCTCTGTCGCTGACCCTGTCCTGCTCTGTCGCTGACCCTGTCCTGCTCTGTCGCTGACCCTGTCCTGCTCTGTCGCTGACCCTGTCCTGCTCTGTCGCTGACCCTGTCCTGCTCTGTCGCTGACCCTGCTCTGTCGCTGACCCTGTCCTGCTCTGACCCTGGCCCTGTCCTGCTCTGTCGCTGGCCCTGTCCTGCTCTGTCGCTGACCCTGTCCTGCTCTGCCGCTGACCCTGTCCTGCTCCAGTCCTCATGTGGTTTAGCTGGGTCTTTAACAGTCCACTGGTTCGTTGTGTGGCTTTGTTTAAATCCATGAATTCCGCTAGTGTGCTTGTCTCACTCATACACCACCCACACACACACGCACCAGCCATTGTATTGTCGTTGTTCTTAGCCTCAGGGTTGACCTAGTAGTGGAGGGAGTGTGTGTGTTTGTGCGCAGCTTTGGCTCTGGGTTTTATGTCCTAATTTCTATGTTCTTTCTCTCTCAGGAGTCTGTTTGCTAAGAAAGTGAAAGACACTGTGCCAGTGGAGCAGAAGGACACAGGCTGGAAGCTGTTTGGTAGGGTCCCCCCTAGAGATGGCTCGGTGAAGGACCCTCAGAAAATAGACAAGGTACACACACACACACACACACAGAGAGAGAAAACACACACACACACACAGAGAGAGAAAACACACCATGAAAAGGGCCTCTAGGATATAACATATTACACAGAGAGAGGCTCACATACCGCCATTGGTTGGAGTGGTAGTGCTTGCAGAAGGACTTTGTTGGATTTTATTCTTGCTGGACCATAATATACTGAATATTTTCTGCAGGGCACTTCCATTAAATGTGTCTAATTTCCCATATTGTGATATTGCAAATGAGAGAGCAAGCACACCATGAAATGAACAGTTACACTCTTCATTGTGTCCTACTTCACAACATTACCTCATTTGTTAATCCATGTTATCTGTAAGTTGCCCTTGGTTCCCAATACAAGCCACTACCCTCAGTAATATGCATCACACTGACACTGTGGCTCAGCTGAGACAGCTGGGGGCAAAAGGTCAGCGTTGATTAGATTTGATTAGGATCTCTAATCTTCCAAGAGCTTTGGTATATGTAACCTAATGGGGACCTGTGACCTGAGGGTCAAAATCAAATCATGACCTGGTCGCATTCACAGATTTGCAGATATTATCGCTGAGGAATTCTTGTGTTTCTAGGTCCAACATTGCAGTAATACCTAACAATAAAAAATGAAATAGAAATAAATATCAGAACGAGCAATGTCAGAGACTGGAATGTGTGTGTGTGTGTGTGTGTGTGTGTGTGTGTGTGTGTGTGTGTGTGTGTGTGTGTGTGTGTGTGTGTGTGTATAAAAATAACCAAGAGCTGGGCAGTTTAAACTAGCAACGGTCACAACAAACTACCGTTGACCCAACACTGTTAACAACAAGAATATTAATGTTATATTATTATAAAGTACAATCTAATGATTAGTTGAATGTGATTCATAATTGCATAGGCTAAACAAAACTAGGTTTAGACATGTTTATTATCACCCTCTTGAATTGACTAGTATTTCACTACATTCTAGAGCAGTGAGTGAACACCCTACATATAAAGTGGGTGAAACAGTATGTAAACATTATTAAAGTGACCAGTGTTCATTGACTCTATGTACATAGGGCAGCAGCCTCTAAGGTTCTGGGCAGGGTACTGGGTGGAGACCAGCTAGTGGTGACTGCTTAACAGTCTGGTGGCCTGGAGATAGAAGCTGTTTCTCAGTCCCAGCTTTTATGCACCTGTACTATTTCAGCCTTCCAGATGGTATCAGCGTGAGCAGACGGTGGCCTGGGCGGCTGAGGTCGATCTTCTTGGCTTTCTTGTGACACCGGGTGCTGTAGATGTCCTGGAGGGCAGGCAGTGTGCCCCCCGGTGACGCTTTGGGCTGGTCAGGGAGGAATTTTGTCTCTGTTTGCAGCTGGACTCGCATCCTGTTCCCCTGTGTGTCTCACACACACACACACACACACACACACACACACACACACAAAGCGTTAGTGTACTAAAGTGATCTACACAGCTGTGGTTCAAAGGTCAAGCGGTAATGTTATCGAGCTAAATGCATGTGTTTTAGACCCATAAATATCATGAAGTCAATCAAGCGTCGGATTGCTTAGATAAAACACAGAAATATTGACTTTACTTAGAACGGCAGTATGAGGGTCTGCCCTGTGTCTGAAGACATCCTCCTCACGGTGTTGACATACCTGTGGCAGGCCTTTACATAGAATGGCAGTATGCGGGTTTGTTCTCAGGCTACTGTGAATGGTGTCTGGTGTATGGAAGAACAAATATCTGTACAATTCAGTGGAGGCTGCTGAGGGGAGAACAGCTCATAATAATGGCTGGAACGGAGCGAATGGAACGGCATGGAAACCATGTGTGATGTATTTGATACCATTCCACTGATTCCGCTCCAGTCATTACCACGAGCCCATCCTCCCCAATTAAGGTGCCACCGACTTCCTGTGGTACAATTACATAGGTACTCGCACTCAACCCATAAAAAGGAAAAAAAACAAGGAGGCCGAGATGTTAAAATATAGCAAATTTAATCCATGCTAGAAAGCCTAACAAAAGGCCTATACATTTTAGTCATTTAGCAGACGCTCTTATCCAGAGCGACTTACAGTAGTGAATGCATACATTTCATACATTTCATTTAATTTCATGCATGCATGCATTTTTTTTGTGTATTTTTATTTTTGTACTGGGCCCCCGTGGGAATCGAACCCACAACCCTGGTGTTGCACACACCATGCTGGCATTGCAAACATCATGCTCTACCAACTGAGCCACAGGGAAGGCCTATACTTCCTCAGAGCCCTGACATTATGTCTGACTACAACTGGACTAGCAGTAGCTTCACTCTATATATAGCTAGAAGGATTGAAATGGTGTCTTTTCTGGACCTCTTTATCAGTCGGAAGCTTAACTTTACCTGCTACTTCTAGGGTTGATTGTTAGCTTGGATTAGAAGCCCTTCAGGAACACCGCTTGACTATAGACAGTGGGGTCCGAGATGACCCAGGTCTGCCCTTATACCTACTTACCTCTGTAGCTCAGTTGGTAGGGCATGGCACTTGCAACACCAGGATAATGGGTTCAATTCCCAGGACCACCAATTCTAAAATGTATGACTGTAAGTCGCTTTGGATAAAAGCGTCTGCTAAAGGGCCTATTTTTATTTATTTATTTATTTATATACAGTACCTTACAACAGTTTTAGGCAGGTGTGAAAAAATGCTATAACGTATAAATGCTTTCAAAAATAGACATGTTAATACCGTAATTTCCGGACTATAAGCCGCAACTTTTTTCCCACGCTTTGAACCTCGCGGCTTAAACAATGACGCGGCTAATATATGGATTTTTCCTGCTTTCAATTTAAAAAAATTAAAAAAACACATTCTGTGACTTGCTCAGTTTTTTGGCGGCATGAAGCTTTCATTAGACCAATGAAATTGCCGACCGGGTTAAGGTCAAACAACTTTTTTGTTTACTGTTTAGATTAAATCGAGCGCTCTCAAACTTCCCATCATTCTGATTACGGTAGTCATTTTGTCACCCTCATCATGGCAAAGACACGGAGAAATGCATATGATGCAGCTTTCAAGTTGAAGGCGATTGATCTGGCTGTTGGAAAAGGAAATAGAGCTGCTGCACGGGAGCTTGGTCTTAATGAGTCGATGATAAGACGTTGGAAACAGCAGCGTGAGGAATTGAAAAAGACAACTAAAGCTTACTGCTAATTTTTTATTTTTTGTTACAAGCCGTGTTTCGTTAAACCCTTGTAAAGATAATTTGTTTCAAGTACCGGTAGGCACCTGCGGCTTATAGACATGTCAAATTTATTTGTATAGCCCTTCTTACATCAGCTGATATCTCAAAGTTCTGTACAGAAACCCAGCTTAAAACCCCAAACGGCAAGCAATGCAGGTGTAGAAGCACGGTGGCTAGGAAAAACTCCCTAGAAAGGCCAAAACCTAGGAAGAAACCTAGAGAGGAACCAGGCTATGAGGGGTGGCCAGTCCTCTTCTGGCTGTGCCGGGTGGAGATTATAACAGCACATGGCCAAGATGTTCAAATGTTCATAAATGACCAGCATGGTCAAATAATAATAATCATAGTAGTTGTCGAGGGTGCAAAGTCAGTAACACAAGAGTAAGTGTCAGTTGGCTTTTTCATAGCCGATCTTTGAGAGTATCTCTACCGCTCCTGCTGTCTCTTAGAGAGTTGAAAACAGCAGGTCTGGGACAGGTAGCACGTCCGGTGAACAGGTCAGGGTTCCAGCAGGTCTGGGACAGCAAGTCTGGGACAGGTAGCACGTCCGGTGAACAGGTCAGGGTTCCATAGGCAGAACAGTTGAAACTGGAGCAGCAGCACGGCCAGGTGGACTGGGGACAGCAAGGAGTCATCATGCCAGGTAGTCCTGAGGCATGGTCCTAGGGCTCAGGTCCTCTGAGAGAAAGAAAGAGAGAATTAGAGGGAGCATATTTAAATTCACACAGGACACCGGATAAGACAAGAGAAATACTCCAGATGTAACAGACTGACCCTAGCCCCCCGACACATAAACTACTGCAGCATAAATACTGGAGGCTGAGACAGGAGGGATCAGAAGACACTGTGGCCCCATCCGATGAAACCCCCGGACAGGGCCAAACAGGCAGGATATAACCCCACCCACTTTACCAAAGCATAGCCCCCACACCACCATGTGTGGTGCACCATGTGCGGCTTATTTATGTTCCAAATAATATCTTTTTTTTAATTCAGTGGGTGCGGCTTATATTCAGGTGTGCTCAATAGTCCGGAAATTACGGTAGATACTTTTTTATCAATTAACAAAATGCAAAGTGAGTGAACAGAAGAAAAATCTAAATCAAATCCATATTTGGTGTGACCACCCTTTGTCTTGAAAACAGCATCTTCTAGATACACTTGCACAAAGTCATGGATTTTGTAGGCATATAGTGAGGTGTATGATTAAACAATTATACCAAATAGGTGCTAATGAGCATCAATTCAATATGTAGATTGAAACACAATCATTAACTGAAACAGAAACAGCTGTGTAGGAGGAATAAAACTGGATGAGGAACAGCCAAACTCAGCTAACAAGGTGAGGTTGCTGAAGACAGTTTACTGTCAAAATTCATACACCATGGCAAGATTGAGCACAGCAACAAGACACAAGGTAGTTATACTGCATCAAGGTCTTTCCCAGGCAGAAATTTCAAGGCAGAAAGGAGTTTCCAGATGTGCTGTCCAAGCTGTTTTGAAGAAGCACAGAGAAACGGGCAACGTTGAGGACCGTAGACGCAGTGGCTAAGGAAACTTATTGCAGCAGATGAAAGACCATCATGCTTACTTCTCTTCACAACCGGAATATGTCCAACAGTGCCATCAGCTCAGAATTGTCAGAAAACAGTGGGACCCTGGTACACCCATCTACTGTCCGGAGAAGTCTGGTCAGAAGAAGACTTGCGGCCAAAAGGCCATACCTCCGACGTGGAAACAAGGCCAAGCGACTCAACTATGCACGAAAACACAGGAGCTGGGGTGCAGAAAAATGGCAGCAGGTGCTCTGGGCTGATGAGTCAAATATTTGGCTGTAGCAGAAGGCAGTTTGTTTGCCGAAGGGCTGGGGAGCGGTACACGAATGATTGTCTGCAGGCACCAGTGAAGCATGGTGGATGTTCCTTGCAAGTTTGGGGCTGCATTTCTGCAAATCGAGTTGGGTATTTGGTCAGAATGAATGGTCTCCTCAATGCTGAGAAGTACAGGCAGATACTTATCCATCATGCAACACCATCAGGGAGGCATCTGATTGGCCCCAAATTTATTCTGCAGCATGACAACGACCCCAAACATTTAGTGAAAGTCATTAAGAACTACAGCGTAAAGAAGAACAAGGAGTCCCGGAAGTGATGGTATGGCCCCCACAGAGCCCTGATCTCAGAATCATCAAGTCTGTCTGGGATTACATGAAGAGAAAGAAGCACCTGAGGCTGCCTAAATCCATAGAAGAACTGCGGTTAGTTCTCCAAGATGTTTGGGCCATCCTACCTGCCGAGTTCCTTCAAACTGTGCAAGTGTACCTAGAAGAATTGATGCTGTTTTGAAGGCAAAAAGTGGTCACACCAAATATGGATTTGATGTAGATTTTTCTTCTGTTCACACACTTTGCATTTTGTTAATTGATAAATATAATCTATTAACAAGCATTCTTACTTTACAGCATTTTTTCACACCTGCATAAAACGTTTGTACTGTACTTACATACAGTTGAAGTCGGAAGTTTACATTCATTTAGGTTGGAGTCATTAAAACTCGTTTTTCACCCACTCCGCAAATTTCTTGTTAACAAACTAGTTTTGGCAAGTCGGTTAGGACATCTACTTTGTGCATGACACAAGTAATTTTTCCAACAATTGTTTAGAAAGATTATTTCACTTTATAATTCACTGTATCACAATTCCAGTGGGTCATAAGTTTACATACACTAAGTTGACTGTCTTCAAACAGCTTGGAAAATTCCAGAAAATGATGTCATGGCTGTAGAAGCTTCTGATAGGCTAATTGACATAATTTGTGTGAATTGGAGCTGTACCTGTGGATGTATTTCAAGTGTATGTAAACTTCTGACCCACTGGGAATGTGATGAAAGAAATAAAAGCTGAAATAAATAATTCTCTCTACTATTATTCTGACATTTCACATTCTTAAAATAAAGTGGTGATCCTAACTGATCTAAGACAGGGAATTTTTACTTGGATTAGGAATTGTCAGGAATTGTGAAAACTGAGTTTAAATGTATTTGGCTAAGATATATGTAAACTTCAACTGTACATACTCACAGTACCAGTCAAAAGTTTGGACACACCTACTCATTCAAGGATTTCTCTTTTACTATTTTCTACATTGTCGAATAATAGTGAAGACATCAAAACATTGAATCATGTAGTTATCAAAAAGTGTATTATATTTGAGATTCTTCAAAGTAGTCACCCTTTGCCTTGACAGCTTTGCAC
Organism: Salmo trutta; assembly: GCF_901001165.1. Taxonomy (NCBI): domain Eukaryota; kingdom Metazoa; phylum Chordata; class Actinopteri; order Salmoniformes; family Salmonidae; genus Salmo; species Salmo trutta. Next base: position 7,542,519 of record NC_042964.1, read on the forward strand.
ACTCTTGGCATTCTGTCAACCAGCTTTATGAGGGAGTCACCTGGAATGCATTTCAATTAACAAATGCAGTTGCAAAAACCATCAAGCACTATGATGAAACTGGCTCTCATGAGGAATGCCACAGGAAAGGAAGTCCCAGAGTTACCTCTGCTGCAGAGGATAAGTTCATTAGAGTTACCAGCCTCAGACATTGCAGCCCAAATAAATGCTTCACAGAGTTCAAGTAACAGACACATCTCAACATCAACTGTTCTGGTGAGACTGCGTGAAATCAGGCCTTTATGGTTGAATTGCTGCGAAGAAACCACTACTAAATTACACCAATAATAAGAAGAGACTTGCTTGGGCCAAGAAACACGAGTAATCTGTCTTTTGGTCTGATGAGTCCAAATTTCAGATTTTTGTTTCCAACCGCCGTGTTTTTGTGAGACACAGATTAGGTAAATGGATGATCTCCACATGTGTAGTTCCCACTGTGAAGCGTGGAAGAGGTGGTGTGGGGGTGCTTTGCTGGTGACACTTTTCGTACATTTATTTAGAATTCAAGTCACACTTAAATATCACAGCATTCTGCAGTGATACGCCATCCCATCTGGTTTGCGCCTTGTCCCACTATCATTTTGTTTTTCATCAGGACAATGACCCAAAACACACCTCTAGGCTGTGTAAGGACTATTTGACCAAGGAGAGTGATGGAGTGCTGCATCAGATGACCTGGCCTCCACAATCACCTGACCTCAACCCAATTGAGATGGTTTGGGATGGGTTGGACCGCAGAGTGCAGGAAAAGAAGCCAACAAGTGCTTAGCATATCAAAAAGCATTCCAGGTGAAGCTGGTTGAGAGAATGCCAAGAGTGTGCAAAGCTGTCATCAACCAAATGGTGGCTACTTAATTTACAGAAGAATCTCGAAATATATTTAGGTTTGTTTAACACTTTTTTTTGGTTACTACATGATTCTATGTGTTATTTCATAGTATTGATGTGTTCAGGATTATTCTACAATGTAGAAAATCGTTTAAAATAAAGAAATACCATTATGAGTTTGTGTCCAAACTTTTGACTGGTACTGTGTGTATATAACCTGCCTATATAACCATCATACATGTGCCGTCGTTGTATCCGACTACAGTGATAGTGTGAACCATGACGTGATTACATTACATAGGGTCCTCCGATTTAAAGAGTCCAACATGTCACGTGTAGGCCTTTCTCTACCATTTTATCCTTTCAGTGTGGACAGTGTCGTTTTTCTAACCCGGATGAGCTCTCTAGGGCTACAACACCTAGCCCTTTGGTCTAGCGTAACCCTATCCCAGGTGGCTGGGCTCGGATGGCAAGGCTAGATTCTCAGCATATGTCTGGACACTATTGTCTCGCCATGGCAACCGCTGGCTGATGGCAGGGAGGTGGGGCCAATGTCCTGTGGGCAATGAGTCTGTGTTTTCTGTTTTCTTAGTCTACTGCTGTTTTTCTCCTGCTTTATTTCACCATAACACTATGAGGCCCTTTTCTTTCGTCAATAACTTTTAGCCCTTTGAGAATGCTCGGCCGTAATTCAATTGTCGAGCTACATTTTTCACATTTTCTGCCCCCCCCCCCCTCCACCATTGCCTGCAGGAAATGTAGTTATTTCATAGCCCCCCTTGTCCCACCGGTACTTACCCGTCAATCACCTGGAAGTCAACCAATCCCTGTTTCCCCGTTAGCTTGGGCCCTCCCCCTCTGAGGCTAAACAGAGTTGCTGGACACGGAAGAGCAAAGACTCACTGACGTCACCGTCTTCAAGACCAAGCAGGCTATAATTCAGAGAGACGGGAAGGGAAATGTAGGGAGAGAATAAAAAGCTGACCCCAAGGCATCGCTGTCAGAGTGTGCCGAGAAGATGGATTATTATAGCGGAGAGGAGTGGATGAGAAATGGATGCTGTATTCATCACTCTGGGGTTGATTAGAGTGGCTGGCTCCTTTTTCAGCGCAGCGACTAATAGAGCAAGGCGCTGCGGACGCGCTCACACACACACTGATCCTCTGGGTTCTTCACTGATTCAGGGCCTCAGTGTAGCGTCTGCATGCTGAGAGGGGGGAGAGAGAGTGACAGAGGGAGAGAAGGCGGTATCATGCATCACCTCCAGCTGGGGGTGTGTCCTATCGACAGGCCCGCTGTCACCCTGACCACCTCGTCCTCTGTGTGGGCTGTAGCTGGACCAACGGGAGCAGCCATGACGGTTTGTGGAGTTTAAACCCTCTCGGTTGGTCTGGGTGTCTGTACGGAAACTGTAGCCTTCATGGTGAGTGAGCTTGTGTGTGTTTTGTCTGTGTGTGTGTTTGTCAGCTCGATGCGATGAAGATGAGGGTGCGAGCACAGCAGTCTACAGTCTCTCCTCTCTCGTTCTCTCTCTCCCCCCCGTCTGACAGAAGGACAAATTAGGGAGTAGAAAGAGAAGGAATGATGGAGAGAGAGAGAGAGAGAGAGAGAGAGAGAGAGAGAGAGAGAGTGAGGTAGAGGACAGGAGGGCTTAGCCTTTACACGTCATCCTCTTTCAGCTCATCTCTCTGAGGTGAAGTGTGTGAGTGTGTGAAATGTTTATTTTTAAAGGTATTTTGCCAGCTTCTGATGACCGGTGTACTTGTATTAGATTTGTCCAGCAGTGTATCTGTTGTAATACAAGCTGTCTATGAAACACAACAGGCTCCTGTTTCCCCTGTAGAAGTGTTGTTTGCGGTAGACTCATGCTTTCTAGTAATGGGGGGGAATGAATACAGTTAAATATCGGGATATTATTTTTGACAATATATCGTATCGTTTTGACAATATTTTCATATTATTTTTGCCCTAGATGGCTGTACCTGAACAAACTCCAGTATTCTTCCTTCATAGCTTGTTCTCCTCTTCTTTTTAAATAGGAAGACAATTTTGTTTTCAGCACTTTTATTTCCATGACTGATGCAGACATACGGTGAGCAATATGTTTGGAACATCGAATCGCAATAAAATCACAGTATGGAATTGCAGTACATATAGGATCATGAGAATCACAATAAAATCACAGTATCGAATTGCAGTACATATAGGATCATGAGAATCACAATAAAATCACAGTATCGAATTGCAGTACATATAGGATCATGAGAATCACAATAAAATCACAGTATGGAATTGCAGTACATATAGGATCATGAGAATCACAATAAAATCACAGTATCGAATTGCAGTACATATAGGATCATGAGAATCACAATAAAATCACAGTATGGAATTGCAGTACATATAGGATCATGAGAATCACAATAAAATCACAGTATGGAATTGCAGTACATATAGGATCATGAGAATCACAATAAAATCACAGTATGGAATTGCAGTACATATAGGATCATGAGAATCACAATAAAATCACAGTATGGAATTGCAGTACATATAGGATCATGAGAATCACAATAAAATCACAGTATGGAATTGCAGTACATATAGGATCATGAGAATCACAATGCGTATCGTATCGGCACCTAAGTATCATGACAATATCGTATCGCGAGGTCCCTGGCAGTTCCCTGGCAGTTCCCTGCCCTAATGTTTTCCCTGTGGAAGTGTTTGGTGTTTGTCCTCTATCTCTCTCTCTCTCTCTCACACACACCCCCTCTGGGTCTCTCTAACCTCTCATTGCGGGAGAGAAGGAACGAGATGTGGAGTGCTCCATCCCGACCCAGTGCGGTAAATGGACTTTCCAAACATTTCCTGGATGTGCACTAGACTAGTGTATCTTCAACTCAGTTAAAAGTAGTGGATTGGAAGGAGCTATGCTCTGCAGTGGTATTGTCCCCCTGCTAGTGGTCTTCACATGGTTCATAGAAGAACAAAAAGGAATTTCTTCCATTTTGTTGTCTGTCTGCCCTGTCTAGCAGTAGACTATTACAATACAACTTTATCAACCTCTTTTAGTGTCAGTAAGGCATTGCTTCTACAGGTAACCCCTAGACTATACCCTGTACTGTCGCTTTGCTTATTGCTAAGCATGTTTGTCCTCTCCAACGCCATCAGAACGCTGTGCCAACGGAGGCAGACAGACAGGCCCAAAGAGAACCGCTTACATCACCAGGAAATGAGAGTAAGTTAATGAAACACTGGCCTTGTCGTAACTATGCATGTTCCCCTCGAGACAGGTAACCCTGGGATACCGTTGCCACTGGAGTCGCTAAAAGCACTAAAGCCCATCTCCCTATTTGATTACATGACCAGCCTCGACGCCGAACAAACACAAAGTCAATGTTATGATGTCCTAGCGGTAGCAGTGAAAGGCTAATTCACACAGAGCAGAGGCTGTTAGTTCCATGTGATTGTGGTCGCTGAAATAGGATTCCGACGTCGGGGTGAGGGGATTGGTGTGACGCCAACCGTCTGTTTGGTAAATGTGTTTACTACGGTACTAATCCAAGGCCGTGCGATAAACTGCTCTCTCAGCCTGTGACTAGTGAGGAAGGGCAAAAAGGCAAAAAGGCATCAACTGCTCATTTGGTCGAAAATGAGTTGTCATTTTTGCGACATTAAATACATGCTTAATCATGTGGACAAGTATCCTGCCTCTATTGTGTTTTGGAGAAAATGGGGGTCATGTTAGCAGTAACTGCATGAAGTTACTGTGAAACCAAGGTAAATAAAAGCCAGTTCTCAGTTCCACGCTATGAGCAGTTACTGCCTTCTTGGTTGGTAGGACAGAATAGGCGAAACCCGTTTTGCTTGGTAGGACAGAGTATGAGAAACCTTTTTGCTCGGTAGGACAGAATAGGGGAACCCTTTCTGCTTGGTGGGGCAGAATGGGAGAACCCGTTTTGCTTGGTGAGGCAGAATGGGGGAACCCTTTTTGCTTGGTGGGGCAGAATGGGAGAAACCGTTTTGCTTGGTGGGGCAGAATGGGAGAACCCTTTTTGCTTGGTGGGGCAGAATGGGTGAACCCTTTTTGCTTGGTGGGGCAGAATGGGTGAACCCTTTTTGCTTGGTAGGACAGAACATCCCTTACCATTTATGTAACACACACACTCATTTTTCTCTTCCCTCTCTTGTTTTCTCTCTCACGTGCAGACAGCCTGTGTTTCCTTTCACCTTGCTAGAGGCACCTGCAATGTCGCTGCAGAGGTGCCAGATTTCTGCTCCCCTCCCCCCCATCCCCTGGCTTCCTCCCTGGTTGCTCACCCCCATTCACTACAGTCCTTATAACATTGTACTGTCTTTCACAACGAGCCCATATCTGCTGTCACCAGTCACCTTTAGTTCACCTATATGCTGACAGGACTCAGCCAGAGCAGTTTGATATATGGTTATATCCGGCTCTGGACTCTGGTTTAAGTTAAACTGTTGTTCCATAGTTGTAATGGAGTATCTGTAAAAGCATCATTTCAGCACGGGAAAGTACTGCGTGTGTAGCAAGGAAACAGGCCCTGAAAGAATCTGAATGGTATGCCAACTCTGGCTTAGTAAGCTCTAAGTACTGTCTGCTGAATCTGGGTTTCTGCAGTGGGGTGATAATGCTTTACATAAGGCTACATAAAGTACTGAGCAAAAGGGATGGGATGGGGGGGTGGAGTGAGGGACAAATGGTGAGAAAGTGAGCATGGAAGGAGTGAGAGTAGTAGCTCTGATCCTGCAGTGTGGGGGCTCCCGAGTGGCGCAGCGGTCTAAGGCCTCTCAGTGCTAGAGGCGTCACTACAGACACCCAGGTTCGATTCCAGGCTGTATCACAACCGGCCGTGATTGGTAGTCCCATCGGGCAGCGCACAGCGTCATCCAGGTTTGGCCGGTGTAGGTCATCATTGTAAATAAGAATTTGTTCTTAACTGACTTGCCTAGTTAAATAAAGGTTAAATAAAACAATTATAAGTAAGAATTTGTTCTTAACTGACTTGAATTTTTTTTTAAATAATTGTAAAAAAGTCTCTCTCGCTCCAATCAGTGACTCACCACTTTGTAGTAACAGCTCTGTGTCTTTCAGCCCTGTGCTCTGAGCAGCAGCCCTGCCTAGCCCGGCCTGTCTGCAGCCACAGGCTTGTCTCTCTGAATCACCAGCTCACATGTCTCCATCATACATCACATGGAGTCAGGGTTTCCATCACTCAATAGTGTCCCTGACCTCTTCCTCCTCCACCAATCCACTCACTTTTGTTATCCATCGCTTCCTCTCTCGCTCTCTGTCTCTCTCTGTCTCTTTTTCTTTTTCTTTCTTGCTCTCTGTCTCTCTTTCTTGCTCTCTCTCTGTCTCTCTGTCTCTCTGTCTCTCTGTCTCTCTGTCTCTCTGTCTCTCTGTCCTCTAACCTCTCTCCTCTACCTCATAGGAGACAGCACTCAGAGAATCTCACCTCCTCCTAATTTCCCCAGTGCAGTCCCAGAGGGATCCACCGCAGTAGGTTGAGCCTCACGCCTGACTTCCTCCTTTAAGATGACCTCACTGTACATATTGCCCAGTAGGGCCTTTTACAACGACACTACGCCGACCTTGGAAACTGTTACTACAAACACGTATTTATACTACAATCAGTTTCTTCTTGTTCATTAAGCATTCATAGAATAGTAGCTGGCCTGAGCGTGACCTTTTCAGACAACATAAATAGACATGATCAATAACTGTCAGTTTTGTCCTAGTTTGGTTGAGTGTAAAACCGTCAGAGTGGAGAAAACCCATGTAAAACTACTTAGAATGAATATTCCCATCTCAGAGTCATGCACTGCTCATAATAACAATATGGTGATATCACATGTTATGGCCATATGGCCCAGCCCCATCTCTCACCAGCCAGTGTACTGACACCTCATCACACACTGATCACTCTGCCCTTACATCTTACAGTACAGGCCCATCTCTCTGTTGCCTCAGGCTGTGGCCTCTTTGTGCCGCACACACACACACACACACACACAACCCTGTGAGTGAGTCAACTCTCTGTCATTGTTTAACTGCTCCCGTGGCCGGAGGTCTAACGGCCATGGCGTCACGCGCCCCACTCTGTGACACACTCATTAGATAGGGGACACTAAGGTCCAGGGGCTGTACTGTGTGTGTGTGTGTGTGTGTGTGTGTGTGTGTGTGTGTGTGTGTGTGTGTATGTGTGTGTGTGTGTGTGTGTGTGTGTGTGTGTGTGTGTGTGTGAAAAAGAGTGGACCAAGGGATAAAATAAGTCTTTAGGGGAAATGAAATGTCAGACCCCTTTGCTTTTCTCTCTGAGCCGAGTCTGATCCAGATTGAGGTTTAATAAGATGCTCCCAGTTTTTAGTTTTTTAAATGCAGTTTTACCAGACCATGGATCTGCCAACACATCCTAGTTTTTAGTTTTTTAAATGTAATTTTACCAGACCATGGATCTGCCAACACATCCTAGTTTTTTAAATGTAATTTTACCAGACCATGGATCTGCCAACACATCCTAGTTTTTTAAATGTAGTTTTACCAGACCATGGATCCCATTGAGGATTCAGTTCATCATGTCTAACTACGGAGCTGTTAGATTAGACTTTCCTGGTCGTTCAGTCGGGTGAAGAAAGCCAGTTGTCTTGATATTTCGTTGTATCTTTTAACTATATTCTTTGGGTGTCCGTGCAGTTTTTGTCTAAAGGAATATGAGACTAAAATTGACATGTAGGGCCTTGGCAAATAAAACCAGTTTCTCTCCTGAAATCTGATAATTGCATTGTACGCGTGAGGTAAGTGTGTTTGTGTGTGTATTATGTGTTGAGTGTGTGTTTTTGTGTCTGTTCTAGGAATATGAAAGTAAGACTAGCAGAGCTGGACCTGGACACAGTCCCCCGTCTCCTAGACAGAGTGTCAGGAAGAACCTGGACTTTGAGCCCAACTCCACCACAGCACTTATACTGGAGGCTCGCCCTGCGTACGTAACACACACACACACACACACACTTATACTGGAGGCTCGCCCTGCGTAGTTAACACACACACACACACACACACTTATACTGGAGGCTCGCCCTGCGTACGTAACACACACACACACACACACTTATACTGGAGGCTCGCCCTGCGTACGTAACACACACACACACACACACACACACACACTTATACTGGAGGCTCGCCCTGCGTACGTCACACACACACACACACACACACACACACACACACACACACACACACACACACACACACACACACACACTTATACTGGAGGCTCGCCCTGTGTACGTAACACACACACACACTTACACTAGACAGGGTTCACACACACACACACACTAGACAGGGTTCTCACACTCACACACACACTAGACAGGGTTCTCACACACATACACACACACACACACACACATACTAGACAGGGTTCACACACACACACACACACACACACACACACACACACACACTTATACTAGACATGGTACACACACACACACACACACACACACACACACTTATACTAGACATGGTACACACACACACACACACACACACTTATACTAGACATGGTACACACACACACACACACTTATACTAGACATGGTACACACACACACACACACACACACACACACTTATACTAGACATGGTACACACACACTTATACTAGACATGGTACACACACACACACACACTTATACTAGACATGGTACACACACACACACACACACACACACACTTATACTAGACATGGTTCTCACACACACACACACACACACACACTTATACTAGACATGGTACACACACACACACACTTATACTAGACATGGTTCTCACACACACACACACACACACACTTATACTAGACATGTTTCACACACACAGACACACACACATAGGACCCTCTTATACAGTCTCATGTCCTCTGGTATTACCTGGCTCTGGGCATTATTGAAGGAAAGATGGGGGCTTTCAAACAAACTGTTTATTGATTCTGTACAGTCATAAAACCACAGCAGGAGTATTCACTGAGTTTTCCATGAGGTACAACTGACCAGGTGAAAGCTGTGATCCCTTGTTGATGTCACTTGTTAAATCCACTTCAATCAGTGTAGATGAAGGGGAGGAGACAGGTTAAAGAAGGATTTTTAAGCCTTGAGACAATTGAGACATGGATTTTGTGTCTGTGTGTGTGTGTGTGTGTGTGTGCACCATTCAAAGGGTGAATGGACAAGATTGAAGGACCTTTGAACGGCGTATGGTAGTAGGGTGCCAGGTGTAGGGCTGTTACGGTAACCGGTAGTCATGACGGCAGTCTCATTCCATGTGACCGTTTAGTCATGGTAATTAGGCTTCTCCAAGCTCTGATGCTGCTGCTGGTCATTAGTAGCCTACCAAACTTGCTAACTGCCTGGTACTCAGCACTCTGTTGTCCCTCTAATCATTGATTGCATTTTGGAACATTAGCTCTTATAGCCTACTGCCGTGTGCGATTGCTGCGCTTACGATGTGAAGAAATAGCCTAATAGTTTAACATTTTAAGCTAAAAGTTTAGATCTGTTGCATCAGCCTCATTGCTTTTAAAAGTTTTTTTGATGCTGGTGTTTGTATTAATTTGGGATCTGTCGCCTCCCACAACTGTCCCAGACTATGCTTGGAATATTTCTTTCTCACACAGAATACGTCGACTTTTGTACTATGGGGGATAGTAGATTGACATAGGCTAGTGCTTTTTCTGTTTGTTAGGCCTACTCATCTTGTTGGCTGATAAAGTGCATGTGGACAGTTCTTCCAATATCTTCAATTTGCCCCTCGGATTTCGATAAGGATGTGGCAGTTGCGTCCCCGACGTGTCTGTCTTCACTTGTAGCCTGTGAGAAGAACCCGATCACGTGACGGGCATTGGCTAATAAGAATTGAGATATGAGAGAGAGCCATGTGAGTAAGAGATGCTTCGGAGCACGCAGCCGGGAGAAGAGAATTATAATGATTATATTCGGCACAAGGACCACTGTCCGCAAAAGGCATGGATTTTTTTAGTGGGCATTACGGCCACACAAAGAGGATGCTGCCGGGAAATTCGAAGGCGTGTGCAACCCTGCACAAAGCAGAGCTCATGCCTTTCATGCAACTTTTTCCAAGTCATCATTAGAGTCGCATCCTAATGTTTGGTATACTCCGTGTATGTCTGTCTGTCTGTCTGTCTGTCTGTCTGTCTGTCTGTCTGTCTGTCTGTCTGTCTGTCTGTCTGTCTGTCTGTCTGTCTGTCTGTCTGTCTCAATTCATTTTGCTTTATTGGCATGACTAACAATGTACAGTCGTGGCCAAAAGTTTTGAGAATGACACAAATATTAATTTTCACAAAGTCTGCTGCCTCAGTGTCTTTAGATATTTTTGTCAGATGTTACTATGGCATACTGAAGTATAATTACAAGCATTTCATAAGTGTCAAATGCTTTAATTGACAATTACATGAAGTTGATGCAAAGAGTCAATATTTGCAGTGTTGACCCTTCTTTTTCAAGACCTCTGCAATCTGCCCTGGCATGCTGTCAATTAACTTCTGGGCCACATCCTGACTGATGGCAGCCCATTCTTGCATAATCAATGCTTGGAGTTTGTCAGAATTTGTGGGTTTTTGTTTGTCCACCCGCCTCTTGAGGATTGACCACAAGTTCTCAATGGGATTAAGGTCTGGGGAGTTTCCTGGCCATGGACCCAAAATATTTATGTTTTGTTCCCCGAGCCACTTAGTTATCACTTTTGCCTTATGGCAAGGTGCTCCATCATGCTGGAAAAGGCATTGTTCGTCACCAAACTGTTCCTGGATGGTTGGGGAAGTTGCCCTCAGAGGATGTGTTGGTACCATTCTTTATTCATGGCTGTGTTCTTAGGCAAAATTGTGAGTGATCCCACTCCCTTGGCTGAGAAGCAACCCCACACATGAATGGTCTCAGGATGCTTTACTGTTGGCATGATACAGGACTGATGGTAGCGCTCACCGTGTCTTTTCCGGACAAGCTTTTTCCAGATGCCCCAAACAATTGGAAAGGGGATTCATCAGAGAAAAGGAGATGGTCCTGGCGCTTGCTGGACTTTCTTGGGCGCCCTGAAGCCTTCACCTGGTCAACAATTGAACCGCTCTCCTTGAAGTTCTTGATTATCCAATAAATGGTTGATTTAGGTGCAATCTTACTGGCAGCAATATGCTTGCCTGTGAAGCCCTTTTTGTGCAAAACAATGATGACGGCACGTGTTTCCTTGCAGGTAACCATGGTTGACAGAGGAAGAACAATGATTCCAAGCACAACCCTCCTTTTGAAGCTTCCAGTCTGTTATTCGAACTCAATCAGCATGACAGAGTGATCTCTAGCCTTGTCCTTGTCAACACTCACACCTGTGTTAACGAGAGAAACACTGACATGATGTCAGCTGGTCCTTTTGTGGCAGGGCTGAAATGCAGTAGAAATGTTTTTGGGGGGATTCAGTTCATTTGCATGGCAAAGAGGAACTTTGCAATTAATTGCAATTCATATGATCACTCTTCATAACATTCTGGAGTATATGCAAATTGTCATCATACAAACTGAGGCAGCACACTTTGAAAATTAATATTTGTGTTATTCTCAACTGTTGGCCACGACTGAACATATTGCCAAAGCTTACTTTGGATATTTACAATATGAAAATAATAAGAATCAATATTGTCAGTGGGACTACAGTAACAGCAATAATCAAGGATCAAAATAACCACACATTGAACAATAACAATAAGCATAGAGGACATGTGCAGGTTGGTTGGTCTGTCAGACACTGTCCCTCATCTTATGGCAGGCAGCAATGTAGTGCGCTGCCAACCCACAGTGCTCTGCGTCCTCCCCCAACAGGACGGGTAGCCTATTGTCATCAGAGAGGTCTTTGAAACCTTGAATAAGGGTTTCACATTTGGGGAAATTACACTGTAATTGTTTTATATTTTTGACATTTTGTCAGGAAATTCAGCTCCGTCTCAGGTTCTGCTGTTGTGCAGTGGTTGCACAGCCTTTCCTCTACAGGGAGCCAGGTTTTCCTGTGTCTACCCTTCTCAGTGGCAAGGCTGTGCTCACTGAGCCTGTACTTTGTCTCTGTCTGTCTCTGTCTCCCTCTTTCTCTCTCTGTCTGTCTCTGTCTCTCTCTTCTCTCGTCTGTCTTCCCTGTATCATTCTGTCTCCTTCATGCCAGACGAACTAACCCATGTGGTTTCCTAACTCATATGAGAGGTAGTTTAGTTAGAGGCTGCGGAGAGTTTAGTGTCTCTCTCTCTCTCTCCTCTCTCTATTCTGTCTCTCCTCTCTTCTCTCTCTCTCTATTCTGTCTCTCCTCTCTTTTCTCTCTCTATTCTCTCTCCTCTCTTCTCTCTCTCTCTTCTCTCTCTCTCTAGTCTCTCTCCTCTCTTCTCTCTCTCTCTCTCTCTTCTCTCTCCTCTATTCTCTCTCTCTCTCTCTCTCTCTCTCTATTCTGTCTCTTCTGTCTCTCTCTCGCTCTGTCTCGCTCACTCGCTCTCTCTCTCTCTTCTGTCTCTCCTCTCTTCTCTCGCTCTGTCTCTCTCGCTCTCTGTCTCTCGCTCGCTCTCTGTCTCTCCTCTGCTGTGTACACACATTTTCTGAGTGAAAGCATGTCATGCAAACAAATGGTAAACATATAGAGTATTTAGAGGTTCAAGTGTAAGGTGTGGGTTAGGATGTGTCAGATCAACAGGAGGGTTGGCTTAGTGAAGCAATCATCTGAGACCAGGCCAAGGTCACTCAAGGTCTCTCTCCACCCCCTCCCCTCTCCATCCATCCCTCACTCACTCACTCACTCACTCACTCATTCTTTCCATTACCTGCCTTTTCCACCAATACACCAGCAGCTCAAACCCCATGAATAATGCAAGGCACCAAGTTCAAACCACGCACACAATCACTCACTACAATGTGTGTGTGTGTGTGTGTTGCAGTAATCTGCCAGCCAAGCCTGCGGAGGAGGCCCAGAAACACAGACAACAGTATGAGGAGATGGTGGCCCAGGCCAAGAAAAGAGGTGACTGTTCATGATTTATTAATTCATCTGGATCATACCTCTTTCATAGGGACATTCCCTCTCCCAGGGCTCGAAGTGCTCCTATCTGTCATGACCACTCATAGTCAAAAGGAACATGGATGCCTTTCCACTTCTCCAGCTCTTTAGGCTACGTTTACACAGGCAGCCCAATTCTGATCTTTTGCCAAAAGAGCTGATGTGATTGGGGGAAAAAAAGTGGAAACAGTATCCGAATTGGGCTGCCTGTGTAAAAGCAGCCTTCGATACTTTTATAATAGCTGCCATTTCTTGTCCTCGCTCCGTCATGAAAACTGACTGGATTGGTTCCCACTGTACTGTTTCACAGCCATGACATCCCTGCAGATCAGTGGTCCTAGAAGGACAGTATATCATGGTAATGTAATAGATAATGTCATCTGTCTCTTCTCTCTGCCTCGCTCCTCTCTCTGCCTCGCTCCTCTCTCTGCCTCGCTCCTCTCTCTGCCTCGCTCCTCTCTCTGCCTCGTTCCCCTCTCTGCCTCGCTCCTCTCTCTGCCTCGCTCCCCTCTCTGCCTCGTTCCCCTCTCTGCCTCGCTCCTCTCTCTGCCTCGTTCCCCTCTCTGCCTCGCTCTTCTCTCTGCCTCGTTCCCCTCTCTGCCTCGTTCCCCTCTCTGCCTCGTTCCCCTCTCTGCCTCGTTCCCCTCTCTGCCTCGTTCCCCTCTCTGCCTCGTTCCCCTCTCTGCCTCGCTCCTCTCTCTGCCTCGCTCCTCTCTCTGCCTCGCTCCTCTCTCTGCCTTGTTCCCCTCTCTGCCTCGTTCCCCTCTCTGCCTTGCTCCTCTCTCTGCCTCGCTCCTCTCTCTGCCTCGTTCCCCTCTCTGCCTCGTTCCCCTCTCTGCCTCGTTCCCCTCTCTGCCTCGTTCCCCTCTCTGCCTCGTTCCCCTCTCTGCCTCGTTCCCCTCTCTGCCTCGTTCCCCTCCCTGCCTCGCTCCCCTCCCTGCCTCCGTAGAGCTCAAGGAGGCCCAGAAGAGGAGGAAGCAGCTGGAGCTCAGGTGTAAGGTGGAAGAGAGCATCGGCAACGCTGCCCAGACCTGGAACCAGGAGATTTTACCCAACTGGAGCACCATGTGTAACTCTCGGCGGGTCAGGGACCTCTGGTGGCAGGGCGTGCCCCCTAGTGTCAGGGGCAAGGTCTGGAGCCTGGCGGTGGGCAACGAGCTCAACATCACTCACGGTAGGACACACACCTCACTGTAGGCCTGAGAGTGGCTACTGAATTATACACAACCCATATCGCCTTTGTGTGTGTGTGTGGAAAAAGAGGACTTAGAATACTGAAGATACCAGAGGTCTCAATTTCAGCATGACTCATTGAAAAACCACCCCCTCTGGTGGCCCATTTGTCTGTTACATCCAAACCAAATGGGATCATATATCACACACACACACACACACCTCTCTCTCTCCTCAGTTATTCTCACTAGAGAGCAGTAGGGTCTAGGACAAGTCCAGTAGATAAGCACAGCACCACTCAGACTGAATAGCTCGTTGGTACTGGAGAGAAGACCTCGAGGCTGTTCAGACCTGATGTGCTGCAGCGGAAGGCTTTTAGATAGAGGGACTATGACAGTAATGCTGTGGTTTACTTCCATGTTAATTGTAGCAACAGGGTGTTCAATGGCAGGTTTTAGAGTGTGTGTATGCACATAGTGATCAATGTTGTGATGTATTCTTCCACAGAGCTGTACAACATCTGTCTGGCCAGGGCCAGGGACAAGTGGAAGTCTATGCCTACAGAACCAGTGACTGAAGGTAGATAAGGACAGACTCTTTTCTCTTTCATCTCCCTTCGTCTCTCCATCTTTATCCCCTTCTTTCTCTGAAGTGCTATTGGAAACGTTTGACCTCCCTCACAAAGGACTGAGAATTTAAATCTGAATCGCATTGAATCTAAAAAAAATCCTACAGAAGGTTTGGGAAATATAAGAGTTGGTTAAAGGAAGTGTGTGATTGTTGAATGTTTCAATGTGTTTCTAATGTGTGTGTGTGTGTGTGTGTGTGTGTGGGTGTGTGGGTGTAGATGCAGGTTCATCTCTGGCGGACAGAGAGGACAGTCTGGAGCTGATCAAGCTGGACATCTCCAGAACATTTCCCCATCTCTGTATCTTCCAACAGGTCAGTGGTTGGACAACAACCACAACTGTTAATGACATCATCGAGTTTCTCTGTGTCCACTCTGTATTCAGTTGTGGTCCTCTATAGCTCAGTTGGTGAGCATGGCGCTTGCAACACCAGGACAGTGAGTTCAATTCCCGTGACCACCTGTACATAAACTGTATGCACGCATAACTGTAAGTTGCTTTGGATAAAAGCGTTGGCTAAATGGTTTTTATTATTAAGATATTAGTCGACTAAATTAATCTATCTCTATACTGAACAAAAAATATAAATGCAACATGTGAAGTGTTGGTCCATGAGCTCAAATCAACGATCCCAGAAAAAAAAGCTTATTTCTTTTAATTTTTGTGCACAAATTTGTTTGCATCCCTGTTAGTGAGCATTTCTCCTTTGCCAAGAAAATCCATCCACGTGACAGGTTTGGCATATCAAGAAGCTGGTTAAACAGCATGATCATTACACAGGTCCACCTTGTGCTGGGGACAATAAAAGGCTAAAATGTGCAGTTTTTTGTCACAACACAATGCCACAGACATCTCAAATTTTGAGGGGGCATTCCTATGGCATGCTGACTGCAGGGATGTCCTCCAGAACTGTTGCTAGAGAATTGAATGTTCATTTCTCTACTATAAGCCGCATCCGTTTTAGAGAATTTGGCAGTACGTCTAACGGCCTCACAACCGCAGACCGCATGTAACCATGCCAGCCCAGGACACCACATCCAGATTCTTCACCTGCGGGATCGTCTGAGACCAGCCATCCGGACAGCTGATGAAACTGAGGAGTATTTTTGTCTGTAATAATGTCCTTTTGTAGGGGAAAAACTCAAACTCATTCTGATTGGCTGGGCCTGGCTCCCAAGTGGGTGGGCCTATGCCCTCCCAGGCTGCACCCCTGCCCAATCATGTGAAATCCAAATCTTTTTTTATTTTTTATTTCACCTTTATTTAACCAGGTAGGTCAGTTGAGAACAAGTTGTCATTTACAACTGCGACCTGGCCAAGATAAAGCAAAGCAGTGCGACAAAAAACAACAGAGTTACACATGGGATAAACAAAAGTACAGTCAATAACAATAGAAAAATCGATATACAGTGAATTAAGATAAGGCCAAATTAATTGATTTCAATTGACTGATTTCCTTATAGAAACTGTAATTCAGTAAAATTATTGCGTTTTATATTTTTGGTCAGTATACCTTGCTCTCGTTAGTGGTTATGTGAACGTCACCTATCTCGGTGTGTGGGTGAGATTGTTGTTGTGTTGCGACAGTCAATGTTGGGGAACTTCCCGTCCTCACCTTCAGGCTATGCTCAAACCCTACATCCCAACCAGAGTACTCCGTTCTGCTACCTCCGGTATCTCAAAAAAAGTACCAGTCAAAAGTTTGAACTCACCTAATCATTCAAAGGTTTTTCTTTATTTTTACTATTTTCTACATTGTAGAATAATAGTGAAGACATCAAAACTATGAAATAATGTAGTAACCAAAAAAGTATTACAAAAATTATTCAAAGTAGCCACCCTTTGCCTTGACAGCTTTGCACACTCTTGACATTCTCTCAACCAGCTTCATGAGGTAGTCACCTGGAATGCATTTCAATTAACAGGTGTGCCTTGTTAAAAGTTAATTTGTGGATTTTTCCCCCCCTTCTTAATGTGTTTGAGCTGATCAATTGTGTTGGGACAAGGTAGAGGTGTTATACAGAAGATAGCCTTATTTGGTAAAAGACCAAGTTCACATTATGGCAAGAACAGCTCAAATTAACAAAGAGAAATAACAGTCACCATTACTTTTAGACATGAAGGTCAGTCAATCCAGAACATTAACAACTTTAAAAGTTTCTTCAAATGCAGTTGCAAAAACCATCAAGTGATGATGAAACTGGCTCTCATGAGGACTGCCACAGGAAAGGAAGACCCAGAGTTGTCTCTGAGGATAAGCTGCACCTAAGATTGCAGGCCAAATAAATTCTTCACAGAGTTCAAGTAACAGACACATCTCATCATCAACTGTTCAGAGTAGACTGTGTGAATCAGGCCTTCATGGTCGAATTGCTGCAAAGAAACCACTACTAAAGGACACCAATAATAAGAAGAGACTTGCTTGGGCCAAGAAACACGAGCAGTGGACATTAGATCAGTAGAAATATGTCCGCTGGTCTGATGAGTCCAAATTTGATATTTTTTGGTTCCAACTGCCATGTCTTTGTTCGACACAGAGTAGTTGAACGGATGATCTCTGCATGCGTGGTTCCCATCGTGAAGCATGGAGGAGGTGGTGTTATGGTGTGGGGGTGCATTTCTGGTGACACTGTCTGTGATTGATTTATTTAGAATTCAAGCGGAAGGCCAGCATCCCGGAGTCGCCTCTTCACTGTTGACGTTGAGACTGGTGTTTTGCGGGTACTATTTAATGAAGCTGCCAGTTGAGAACTTGTGAGGCGTCTGTCTCTCAAACTAGACACTCTAATGTACTTGTCCTCTTGCTCAGTTGTGCACCGGGGCCTCCCACTCCTCTTTCTATTCTGGTTAGTGCCAGTTTGCGCTGTTCTGTGAAGTGAGTAGTCCACAGCGTTGTATAAGATTTTCAGTTTCTTGGCAATTTCTCGCATGGAATAGCCTTAGTTTCTCAGAACAAGAATAGACTGATGAGTTTCAGAAGAAAATTCTTTGTTTCTGGCCATTTTGAGCCTGTAATCCAACCCACAAATGCTGATGCTCCAGATACTCAACTAGTCTGAAGAAGGCCAGTTTTATTGCTTCTTTAATCAGCCCAACAGTTTTCAGCTGTTCTAACATAATTCCAAAAGGGTTTTCTAATGATCAATTAGCCTTTTTAAAATGATCAACTTGGATTAGCTAACACAACGTGCCATTGGAACACAGGAGTGGCGGTTGCTGATAATGGGCCTCTGTACGCCTATGTAAACTCAGCAAAAAAATAAACATCCTCTCATTGTCAACTGCGTTTATTTTCAGCAAACTTAACGTGTGTAAATATTTGTATGAACATAAGATTCAACAACAGACGGAAAACTGAAGAAGTTCCACAGACATGTGACTAACAGAAATTAAATAATGTGTCTCTGAACGAAAGGCGGGTCAAAATCAAAAGTAACAGTCAGTATCTGGTGTGGCCACCAGCTGCATTAAGTACTGCAGTGCATCTCTCCCTCATGGACTGCACCAGATTTGACAGTTCTTGCTGTGAGATGTTACCCCACTCTTCCACCAAGGCACCTGCAAGTTCCCGGACATTTCAGGGGGGAATGGCTCTGGCCCTCACCCTCCGATCCAACAGGTCCCAGACGTGCTCAATGGGATTGTGATCCGGGCTCTTCGCTGGCCATGGCAGAACATTGACATTCCTGTCTTGCAGGAAATCACGCATAGATCGAGCAGTATGGCTGGTGGCATTGTCATGCTGGAGGGTCATGTCTGGATGAGCCTGCAGGAAGGGTACCACATGAGGGAGGAGGGTGTCTTCCCTGTAATCCACAGCGTCGAGATTGCCTGCAATGACAACAAGCTCAGTCCGATGATGCACACCGCTCCAGACCATGACGGACACTCCACCTCCAAATCGATCCCGCTCCAGAGTACAGGCCTCGGTATAACGCTCATTCCTTCGACGATAAACGCGAATCCGACTATCACCCCTGGTGAGACAAAATCTCGACTCATCAGTGAAGAGCACTTTTTGCCAGTCCTGTCTGGTCCAGAGACGATGGGTTTGTGCCCATAGGCGACATTGTTGCCGGTGATGTCTGGTGAGGACCTGCCATACAACAGGCCTACAAGCCCTCAGTCCAGCCTCTCTCAGCCTATTGCAGACAGTCTGAGCACTGATGAAGGGATTGTGCGTTTCTGGTGTAACTTGGGCAGTTGTTGTTGTCATCCTGTACCTGTCCTGCAGGTGTGATGTTCGGATGTACCAATCCTGTGCAGGTGTTGTTAGACGTGGTCTGCCACTGCGAGGACGATCAGCTGTTCAGGTTATGTCGATAGACTTGTGCCTGTTTCCTCCAGCGTCTTCACAAGGTCTTTTGCTGTTGTTCTGGGATTGATTTGCGCATTTTGCACCAAGGTACGTTCATCTCTAGGAGACAGAACGTGTCTCCTTCCTGAGCAGTATGATGGCTGCGTGGTCCCATGGTGTTTATACTTGCGTACTATTGTTTGTACAGATGAACATGGTACCTTCAGGCGTTTGGAAATTGCTCCGAAGGATGAACCAGGCTTGTGGGGGTCTACAATCTTTTTTCTGAAGTCTTGGCTGATTTCTTTTGATTTTCCCATGATGTCAAGCAAAGAGGCACTGAGGTTCAAGGTAGGCCTTGAAATACATCCACAGATACACCTCCAATTGACTCAAATGATGTCAATTATCCTATCAGAAGCTTTTAAAGCCGTGACATCATTTTCTAGAATTTTTCAAGCTGTTTGAAGGCACAGTCAACTAGTGTGTGTAAACTTCTGACCCACTGGAATTGTGATACAGTGAAATAATCTGTCTGTAAACAATTGTTGGAAAAATGACTTGTGTCATGCACAAAGTAGATGTCCTAACCGACCTGCCAAAACTATAGTTTGTTAACAAGAAATGTGTGGAGTGGTTGAAAAACGAGTTTTAATGACTCCAACCTAAGTGTATGTAAACTTCCGACTTCAACTGTATCTTTGAAAGACAGGGTACTGAAAAGGGGGACTTTTCTTTTTTTGCTGAGTTTATAAATATATATGCACTTTTCCTACTTGCACTGACTTTGCTAATAGCTACTTAGAGGGAACATGTACTTTCTATGACTGATATGTGGTTGTCTCACCTAGCTGTCTTAAGATGCACCAACTGTAAGTGGCTCTGGATAAGAGCGTCTGCTAAATGACTAAAATGTAAGTGTATGTGTTGTAATAGTTAAAATATCACCTGTGTTTTGACAGGGAGGTCCGTACTACGACGTGCTGCACAGCATTCTAGGAGCATACACCTGCTATAGGCCAGACGTGGGCTACGTAAGTAGTAGTAGCACACACACACACACACACACACGTACGTTCCTACTTCATAACATAAGCTCACACACTTGATGAATTCCTCGTCGGCCTTCGTGTGTATCTGCATAGTGTATCAGTGGTAATGGCCCTGAACAGTGATGTATATTGGTGCTTTTCTTTGGAAGCACAAGGGTCCTTAAGGCCAAAT
This sequence comes from Salmo trutta, assembly GCF_901001165.1. NCBI lineage: Eukaryota > Metazoa > Chordata > Actinopteri > Salmoniformes > Salmonidae > Salmo > Salmo trutta. The sequence continues at coordinate 7,562,836 of NC_042964.1, forward strand.
GATGACCGTTTTATCAGAAACCATTGCTTCTCTCTTTCCTATGGTGGAAGGTGATAGAAACACATTGGACCTTAGGCTATAAACAGACTGGCTCGGAGTCCAACGTTAGCCTACGGGTGAGATCCGAATGGTGCCCTATTCCCTAGACAGTGCACTACTTTCCACTAGAGCCATATGGGTACTGGTCAAAGTATTACACTATCTAGGGAATAGAATACCATTTGGGACACTGCTCTATGTAAACAGCCAGTATGTGTAGTGTGGGAGAGGCGAGCAGCAGGACACCATAAAGAGGGGGAGACGGGCGGCAGGCCTCCATGGAGGGGGAGAGAGACGGGCGGCAGGCCTCCATAGGGAGGGGGAGAGAGACGGGCGGCAGGCCTCCATAGGGAGGGGGAGAGAGACGGGCGGCAGGCCTCCATAGAGAGGGAGAGAGACGGGCGGCAGGCCTCCATAGGGAGGGGGAGAGACGGGCGGCAGGCCTCCATAGGGAGGGGGAGAGACGGGCGGCAGGCCTCCATAGGGAGGGGGAGAGACGGGCGGCAGGCCTCCAGGGAGGGGGAGAGACGGGCGGCAGGCCTCCAGGGAGGGGGAGAGAGACGGGCGGCAGGCCTCCAGGGAGGGGGAGAGAGACGGGCGGCAGGCCTCCAGGGAGGGGGAGAGAGACGGGCGGCAGGCCTCCAGGGAGGGGGAGAGAGACGGGCGGCAGGCCTCCAGGGAGGGGGAGAGAGACGGGCGGCAGGCCTCCAGGGAGGGGGAGAGAGACGGGCGGCAGGCCTCCAGGGAGGGGGAGAGAGACGGGCGGCAGGCCTCCAGGGAGGGGGAGAGAGACGGGCGGCAGGCCTCCAGGGAGGGGGAGAGAGACGGGCGGCAGGCCTCCAGGGAGGGGGAGAGAGACGGGCGGCAGGCCTCCAGGGAGGGGGAGAGAGACGGGCGGCAGGCCTCCAGGGAGGGGGAGAGAGACGGGCGGCAGGCCTCCAGGGAGGGGGAGAGAGACGGGCGGCAGGCTTCCATTACTCCATCATGAGTAACTTTTACCTCTGATACATTTGACCACCCCACCTGGTACTTTCCCTGGTGTGTGGGTGTTTGTGGGTGTTTGTGTGTTTGTGGGTGTTTGTGTGTTTGTGGGTGTTTGTGTGTTTGTGGGTGTTTGTGTGCTAACATCTGTGTATTCCAATGCAGCACTGACGTAACCGGTTTTCTCTTTTGATTCCATCTGTCATCAATAAGTCCTCATTCTCTCTAAACCTTGAACACAGTAGAACTACCGCATTACTAAGATCCGCTGTGGCTGGTTTGTCTGATGAAATGAGTTTCCAGTATGCTCTGCTGGAGATGTACTGTGGCTTTTACACCTCCACCTCACCACAGCCATGCTGAGAAACATGTAGAGACATGTCTCCACTTCCTGGACTAACCTTATGTCAATATGACCGTCTCCAAGGAATACTGAAAGATGGAGAATTTAAGTTAAAGGATAACTCTGCTAAATGATATTGTAGCACCAGCCGGTAACCAGTAAATGCCCCCAACACCACCCCACTACTAATAATAAACCTCACTCTCTCTCCTCCCTCTGTGTTCACAGTACTGACATGCAGTTGATCAACAGGGCTCGGCTACTGTAGCAGGAGTCGACATGGCTCGGCTACTGTAGCAGGAGTCGACGTGGCTCGGCTACTGTAGCAGGAGTCGACGTGGCTAGGCTACTGTAGCAGGAGTCGACGTGGCTAGGCTACTGTAGCAGGAGTCGACGTGGCTAGGCTACTGTAGCAGGAGTCGACGTGGCTAGGCTACTGTAGCAGGAGTCGACGTGGCTAGGCTACTGTAGGCAGGAGTCGACGTGGCTAGGCTACTGTAGCAGGAGTCGACGTGGCTAGGCTACTGTGGCAGGAGTCGACGTGGCTAGGCTACTGTGGCAGGAGTCGACGTGGCTAGGCTACTGTGGCAGGAGTCGACGTGGCTAGGCTACTGTGGCAGGAGTCGACGTGGCTAGGCTACTGTGGCAGGAGTCGACGTGGCTAGGCTACTGTGGCAGGAGTCGACGTGCCTAGGCTACTGTGGCAGGAGTCGACGTGGCTAGGCTACTGTGGCAGGAGTCGACGTGGCTAGGCTACTGTGGCAGGAGTCGACGTGGCTAGGCTACTGTGGCAGGAGTCGACGTGGCTCGGCTACTGTGGCAGGAGTCGACGGGGCTCGGCTACTGTGGCAGGAGTCGACGGGGCTCGGCTACTGTGGCAGGAGTCGACGGGGCTCGGCTACTGTGGCAGGAGTCGACGGGGCTCGGCTACTGTGGCAGGAGTCGACGGGGCTCGGCTACTGTGGCAGGAGTCGACGGGGCTCGGCTACTGTGGCAGGAGTCGACGGGGCTCGGCTACTGTGGCAGGAGTCGACGGGGCTCGGCTACTGTGGCAGGAGTCGACGGGGCTCGGCTACTGTGGCAGGAGTCGACGGGGCTCGGCTACTGTGGCAGGAGTCGACGGGGCTCGGCTACTGTGGCAGGAGTCGACGGGGCTCGGCTACTGTGGCAGGAGTCGACGGGGCTCGGCTACTGTGGCAGGAGTCGACGGGGCTCGGCTACTGTGGCAGGAGTCGACGGGGCTCGGCTACTGTGGCAGGAGTCGACGGGGCTCGGCTACTGTGGCAGGAGTCGACGGGGCTCGGCTACTGTGGCAGGAGTCGACGGGGCTCGGCTACTGTGGCAGGAGTCGACGGGGCTCGGCTACTGTGGCAGGAGTCGACGGGGCTCGGCTACTGTGGCAGGAGTCGACGGGGCTACTTTCATATTTAACATCGGTCCCGTTGTGTTCAGGTTCAGGGTATGTCGTTCATCGCGGCGGTGCTGATCCTCAACCTGGACACGGCAGACGCCTTCATAGCTTTCGCCAACCTGCTGAACAAGCCCTGTCAGATGGCCTTCTTCAGAGTGGACCACAGCCTTGTGAGTACAGTGCAGACAGACACACACACGCACAGACACAGACAGACTGACAGTCTTTTGTGTTTGTGCTGGGCTGGAATAAAAGCCTGCACACCCTGTTAGCAGGGATTTGCACAATACACCACTGCACTCATAGCACTTAGCACCCTGTTCACAACTGTTACCATGTGTTTTTATGTTGCTACAACATCTGACTGATGGTGTTATAGTGGTGTCAGGGCTGTGAGGTCTATATATCTGGCTGATAGTGGTGTCAGGGCGGTGTGGTCTATATATCTGGCTGATGGTGGTGTCAGGGCGGTGTGGTCTATATATCTGGCTGATAGTGGTGTCAGGGCGGTGTGGTCTATATATCTGGCTGATAGTGGTGTCAGGGCTGTGAGGTCTATATATCTGGCTGATAGTGGTGTCAGGGCGGTGTGGTCTATATATCTGGCTGATAGTGGTGTCAGGGCGGTGTGGTCTATATATCTGGCTGATAGTGGTGTCAGGGCGGTGTGGTCTATATATCTGGCTGATAGTGGTGTCAGGACGGTGTGGTCTATATATCTGGCTGATAGTGGTGTCAGGGGGGTGTGGTCTATATATCTGGCTGATAGTGGTGTCAGGGCGGTGTGGTCTATATATCTGGCTGATAGTGGTGTCAGGGCAGTGTGGTCTATATATCTGGCTGATAGTGGTGTCAGGTCGGTGTGGTCTATATATCTGGCTGATAGTGGTGTCAGGTCGGTGTGGTCTATATATCTGGCTGATAGTGGTGTCAGGGAGGTGTGGTCTATATATCTGACTGATGGTGTTATAGTGGTGTCAGGGCGGTGTGGTCTATATATCTGACTGATGGTGTTATAGTGGTGTCAGGGCGGTGTGGTCTATGTATCTGGCTGATAGTGGTGTCAGGGCGGTGTGGTCTATATATCTGACTGATAGTGGTGTCAGGGCGGTGTGGTCTATATATCTGGCTGATAGTGGTGTCAGGGAGGTGTGGTCTATATATCTGACTGAAGGTGTTATAGTGGTGTCAGGGCTGTGTGGTCTATATATCTGGCTGATAGTGGTGTCAGGGCGGTGTGGTCTATATATCTGACTGATAGTGGTGTCAGAGGGGTGGTCTATATATCTGGCTGATAGTGGTGTCAGGGCGGTGTGGTCTATATATCTGGCTGATAGTGGTGTCAGGGCGGTGTGGTCTATATATCTGGCTGATAGTGGTGTCAGGGCGGTGTGGTTTATATATCTGGCTGATAGTGGTGTCAGGGCGGTGTGGTCTATATATCTGGCTGATAGTGGTGTCAGGGCGGTGTGGTCTATATATCTGGCTGATAGTGGTGTCAGGGCAGTGTGGTCTATATATCTGACTGATAGTGGTGTCAGGGCAGTGTGGTCTATATATCTGGCTGATAGTGGTGTCAGGGCAGTGTGGTCTATATATCTGGCTGATAGTGGTGTCAGGGCAGTGTGGTCTATATATCTGACTGATAGTGGTGTCAGGGCGGTGTGGTCTATATATCTGGCTGATAGTGGTGTCAGGGCGGTGTGGTCTATATATCTGGCTGATAGTGGTGTCAGGGCGGTGTGGTCTATATATCTGGCTGATAGTGGTGTCAGGGCGGTGTGGTCTATATATCTGACTGATAGTGGTGTCAGGGCGGTGTGGTCTATATATCTGGCTGATAGTGGTGTCAGGGCGGTGTGGTCTATATATCTGGCTGATAGTGGTGTCAGGGCGGTGTGGTCTATATATCTGGCTGATAGTGGTGTCAGGGCGGTGTGGTCTATATATCTGGCTGATAGTGGTGTCAGGGCGGTGTGGTCTATATATCTGGCTGATAGTGGTGTCAGGGCGGTGTGGTCTATATATCTGGCTGATAGTGGTGTCAGGGCGGTGTGGTCTATATATCTGGCTGATAGTGGTGTCAGGGCGGTGTGGTCTATATATCTGGCTGATAGTGGTGTCAGGGCAGTGTGGTCTATATATCTGACTGATAGCGGTGTCAGGGCGGTGTGGTCTATATATCTGGCTGATAGTGGTGTCAGGGCAGTGTGGTCTATATATCTGGCTGATAGTGGTGTCAGGGCGGTGTGGTCTATATATCTGACTGATAGCGGTGTCAGGGCGGTGTGGTCTATATATCTGGCTGATAGTGGTGTCAGGGCGGTGTGGTCTATATATCTGGCTGATAGTGGTGTCAGGGCGGTGTGGTCTATATATCTGGCTGATAGTGGTGTCAGGGCGGTGTGGTCTATATATCTGACTCTGTTGTTTCTTCTCTCTCTCCTCAGATGTTGACCTACTTTGCGGCTTTTGAAGTGTTCTTTGATGAAAACCTACCTAAGCTGTTTGCACATTTCAAGGAAAACAACTTGACCCCCGATATTTATTTAATCGACTGGTGAGACTCCCTCGCTTTCTCCCTCTTTCTCTCCCTCTCTTTCTCTCCCTCAATTGTTTTTCTCAGGTAACTAATGGGTATAGACGGAATGAAATCAAAGGTCTGGTACCAATTACGAATGTGGATTACAATATTGACACTTTTGTAGGTGCTTTTTTTTCTGTTGTAGTTTTGCTCTTTAGATTGTTGCTGTGTTACTGAGAAGACAGGATGTGTAAGGGGGTGGTATAGATGGTCACCACGACCCCCTACTCTCACCACAGTGCAGTGAAGAGCACCCTGTTTTCACACATCAGTTATTTATACACTGATGGGGAGATGAAAGTCAAGATAGCAGCCCTGCACATCTCAGAATCTAGTGACCCAAAAACAAACTAAAGTGTACCAGGAGAAGACAATTGCAGTTACTTTGGAAATGTGCTGATTTACGGTCATTATCTGTTCATATGTCTTTGTCCTTAGTCTGTTTCTCAGACCAGACTCTATAGCTCATTGTTAAGTGTTTTGCATATAACTGCTTATCTGTGTATGCTTGGTGTGTTTGTCTCCTTGGACTACGCACGTCCATGATGTGTGAAAATAACACCAGGCGTCTGGAATCTCCCAAACATTTCACTCCTTTCAACCTCAATGTTTCAGTATGGAAAGTTGTATCCAAATGAAGATGTTTTTGTGTGTGTCTCCTCTCGCTCTCTCTCTCATTTCATCTCTGTAGGATCTTCACCCTCTACAGTAAGTCACTGCCGTTGGACCTGGCGTGTCGGGTGTGGGATGTGTTCTGTCGTGACGGAGATGAGTTCCTGTTCCGGGTGGCCCTGGGAATCCTGCGCCTGTACGAGGACGTGTTGACCCGCATGGACTTCATCCACAACGCCCAGTTCCTCACCCGCTTACCCGATCACATCCCCCCCGATCAGCTGTTCTCGCACATCCACGCTGTCCACATGACCAGCAAGAACAGGAAATGGGCACAGGTGAGATGAGACTGTTTGGATGTAACCGGTCCCCCCCCCCAAAGTCAACTGACATCACCTTTTGGAAAACAGACATTTCTTCAGTTAGAGGGAAACAGAGTTGGCATCAGTGGTTTTTCAACTTAAGTTTTAAGGCTGAAGTGATGGAACTACTAGAATCTTGGCCTGGTCCTTTATGTGTACAGTATAACTATATAACTCCAATGATCATGCTGTGTTTCATACCATGGTCCCTTGTTTCTCCTCAGGTTCTTCAGGCCTTACAGAAGGAGCAGGAGCGGATCAGTCCAGTCCTAAAGCGCTGAGTACAACGGTCATCCAGGAGCAAAACAACAGACAATAGCTCATTCTCCAACCCAGTACTCTTCCTGACCCCATGAAACACTGGACCCGGGCCAGGCTGTGTGAGGGAGCTGCCCTCCCTGGGACGGAGCTACCCCAGGCTCAGAGCGCTCTGGGCTGGGGACAACCAGCCACTGTGGTCCCCCCTAGATGTGAGTCATGGAGCAGAGACCCTGGAGGTCTGGAACAGACTGGGGTGAGGGGTGACTAGGCCTTTTTATACATGCTGTGCCCCCTGTCCCAGAATGAAACCAGGCAGAAAGATGCTCTCGAATGTACTGTATTCTGCCACATGTCTATAGCAGGGATACGAGTTACCCAACTGGACCTGATCTCTTTCTCACTCCTCTTTTTCTCTTTATAACTTTCCCTCTCTCTCTTCTACCTCTCTCTCTCTTCTACCTCTCTCTCTCTCTCTTCTACCTCTCTCTCTCTCTCTCTTCTACCTCTCTCTCTCTCTCTCTTCTACCTCTCTCTCTCTCTCTCTTCTACCTCTCTCTTCTACCTCTCTCTCTCTCTTCTACCTCTCTCTCTCTCTCTTCTACCTCTCTCTCTCTTGCTCTCCAACCTCTCTCTTGCTCTCCAACCTCTCTCTCTCTCTTCTACCTCTCTCTCTCTACCTCTCTCTCTCTTCTACCTCTCTCTCTCTTCTACCTCTCTCTCTCTTCTACCTCTCTCTCTCTCTCTCTCTTCTACCTCTCTCTCTCTCTCTCTCTCTTCTACCTCTCTCTCTCTCTCTCTCTCTTCTACCTCTCTCTCTCTCTCTCTCTCTTCTACCTCTCTCTCTCTCTCTCTCTCTTCTACCTCTCTCTCTCTCTCTCTCTCTCTTCTACCTCTCTCTCTCTCTCTCTCTCTTCTACCTCTCTCTCTCTCTCTCTCTCTTCTACCTCTCTCTCTCTTGCTCTCCTACCTCTCTCTCTCTTGCTCTCCAACCTCTCTCTCTCTCTCTTCTACCTCTCTCTCTCTCTTCTACCTCTCTCTCTTCTACCTCTCTCTCTCTTCTACCTCTCTCTCTCTCTTCTACCTCTCTCTCTCTTGCTCTCTCTCTCTCTTCTACCTCTACTCCAAGCCTCCGTTGTCATTGTCATTCCTGCAAGTCAGCTGCGATTTTCATCATTAGCCTTTTATGTTTTGTTTGGACTGATGTGGTTTCCATGTGTTTTTAATTTGTTTGCCGAGTCCTAGTTGGTTCCATTTGTTTCTGTACCATTCCATGAAGGAAAGGCTCTCAAGGAGAAGACGTGGGCATTTGTTGATTTAGGGAGAATGGTTCATTGACTTGAAAGGAGGGCGTAGTCAATGAATTTGTATTCTTATGAAGATTCAACTGAAATACAACAGATGTAATTGTTGTGTGTTGTGCCGTTAAAGATTCACTTCTTAAATAGATGTTTCACTAACCCTCTTCAAGAGGAAATGAGCTGCCTGGAAAAAGAAATGAGGTGATATTTAATGTCTTATACATCTCCTAAGGTGGTTAAAGTGGAACAGCTAAGGTGGATTAGGAGGATCAATATACTACAGTATATCACCTGCATCCTTTTTCCTGTTTTCTGCACATTTCATTTGTCATGGTAATGAATTTCTGTCGTCTTTGTTTGTCATTTAAGTGTCATCTCTTTATTTGTGGTTACGTTATAATGAAGAAAAACAGGTTATTCTAACACAACAAACCTCACTGGTATCGGCCCATTTGATATAACCCACTTCAGTCACCCCCCCAACCCATGTGTACCGGTTTGATTGAGAAGCTGTTTAGAAGACTCCAGAAAGGAAAACAGATTGTTGATGATTTTATGGGTGAGGCATTGCTGCAATCCCTGTTGTCCTCAGTATGCCCTTTCCCTATTGGATGTGCTCACTTAGTAAGTGCTGTAACCCAATCAGAAGCTGTCTTACTTCATGGTGATGAGCATTTGTTAATGTAGATAAAGGACCTGAGTCATGTTTGCTCTGGTTTCCCTGTTTCTGAACACACCAGCCTTGGTTTAGATGTGTGAGATCAATGGGAGGGTGTCGTTCAGAAAGAGGCTTTGGTTTGGTGTTCAGTTCAGATTCTACTACTTCTTTCATGTCTGCCGGCCACCATCACCTGCCAAAAAGAGAACTCCTCAGTAGATGATCCTGAATGTGAGGCTCGTTTCAAAGTAGGTACCGTACTAAACCCTCCATACTCCAGAGCCCCCAAGCATTTAGTGACCCCTATGGCTGTTTGAAACACAAAGTGCATATTGAGAAGTGGGCGATATTCAGCCAGCCATAGCAACAGGATGTCAGACAATCCCCCCCCCTCCCCCTCGTCGTTTCACCTCCTCACCCCCCTGTGCACATAGACATTCTGATCACGTTATGAAGACAGACGCACTCCTTCCCCTGCTCTGCCTATGTGGTGAATACCACAGTACTGCAATAAAGCATTCTGCACAATCATGTTCCTTTTGTTTGTCACCATCTGTAGTTTCACACCGTTTTTTTGTTGTCTTGAGTACATTCTCTCACTATATTGGTGTCCCTCACATCTGATTGAGGACCCTTGTGTGTGTTGTATGTGATTTGAAGTGACATTTCTAAAGGACAAAAAGACATCCCTTGTTAGTGACTGTGTGAATGTTACAGGGCTGAGGCATGTGTGTCCGACATGGCCTTACCCAACCCCAATAATCAATCAGTAAGAACTACTGGAAGTAGACACCCCTTAATCACAGAAGTGCATCCTGGGAAGAATAAATGACTGTATGTCATTGGTCTGTTGTAGATCCATTAAATGTAATAATGAAGGCCATATGATATCTTTCCACGTTATCTCATTTTCTTTAAGCTTTGTTTTGTCAGTTTGATTGTCTCATTGTTTTTATATGTGACATGTCCAAGTAACCCTTTCTGGTTGTAGAGAACTGGAGTGGAACATGGGCAGCAGGGTCAAAAATGGAACTGGAGGTGTACAATCACTTGAAGTGAACACTGAGTACACCTAATTTTTTAATTTCTCCCCGTTTCCCTTAGAATTAGTCGGAGTGTCAAGCTTTCCACAGGGATGCTGGCCCATGTTGACTCCAATACGTCCCACAGTTTTTCCGAGTTGTCAGGATGTCCTTTGGGTGGTGGAACATTCTTGATACACACAGGAAACTGTTGAGCGTGACAAACCCAGCAGTGTTGCAGTTCTTGCCACAAAGCGGTGCGCCTGGCACCTACTACCTATTACCATACCCCGTTCAAGGGCACTTAAATATTGTGTCTTGCCCATTCACCCTCTGAATGGCACACATACACAATTCATGTCTCAAGGCTTAAAAATCCTTCTTTAACCTGTCTCCTCCCCTTCACCTACACTGATTGAAGTGGATTTAACAGGTGACATCAATAAGGGATCATAGCTTTCACCTGGTCAGTCTGTCATGGAAGGAGCAGGTGTTCTTAATGTTTTGTATACTCAGTGTATAGCTACTGTTTTATTAAATAAAGATGTGTACATATACAACTTGATGAACAGTGTGAATGCCTCTTTATCTGTTCAACGTCACAATTGTTTTTCCATAGTTGCAGAACAAATGATTTCCAGGAAACTGCTTTATAGCCCAAGAAGAGGGAGTAGGGGGTCAATAACATCAGACTTTGTTTCACACTGATGCTTAGTTTTTAGTTAATGCGTGCTACAAAGACCTGTGCAAGTTATCCTCTGTGGTGGGCTAACCACACGTGCATTTCCTGTGAACACACCGCTATCGCTCAGTTTTTTTTTCTTCTCTACTTTTGAGATGAAGTGGAAACTTTTGTCACCTACACACTCTGCCCCCTCTCCCCACCAAAACCACACACCTCCCTCCCCTCCTCTGATCATAAAGGACAAAACACTCTGTCCTGAGTTTAGAACCCTTTACAGTTGCTGAGGTGTTAACACTGTTGGTCATCCTCTGCTCATCATCAACCAATCATGCGGTCTGCTCTGATCCTTCTGCTGTGTGTCCTGGGAGCAGCCCTGTGGTCCGCCGCATTGGCCAACAGTAAGTTATCCTTGCTTTGGAATCCATTCTTAACTACTATCAATCCTTCTCTTCAGAATATTGTCTTAATATTGAGTGTTACGTTTACATTTGAGTCATTTGTCAGACGCTCTTATCCGGAGTGACTTACAGGAGTAATTAGGGTTAGGGATGTATGGAAGAGATATGGGGCTGTACTTATTAGGAGTGCTGATCTAGGATCAGTTCCCCCCTTGTTTATGTGATCTAAAAGGTAAAACTGCTCCTAGATCAGCACTCCTACTCTGAATTGTTGCATTATGAACTCAAATGAAAGATTCCATGTTTAAGTTCTGACTTATAGACGGGTTGGTTGTTTAGCAACAGAACCGACATATGCACAACAATGGGGTAAAACAGCTGGGGTTGGCTCAGGTTGTTGACAACATGTAAACCATATTTCATCTCCAATATTTATTAAAAACAAATAAAATTGCGCTTTATTTAAAAAATACATTGTTACAGTTTTTGGTCAGCTTGCTAGCTAGATGATTTTTGCCATATTAGCAAAGACGTGACATCAGTCAAGAACAAGCTAAAAGTAGCTGAAACGAGCCACTTACGATTACCCACATGGCAGCTTCTTGACATTGTTGCGAGCCATCTGACCATCCAGAATCCTAACACACAGCCTTTTGCCCCTTTGAAGTGCGGCCATCGTTTTCGTGACGTTGTCAGCTAACCCGTCTATAGCACAGGAGGCTGCTGAGGGAAGGACGGCTCATAACAAAGACGAACGGAGAAAATGGAATGGTTTCAAACACCTGGAAAAAATGTTTGATGTACTGTATTACATACCATTCCGCTCCAGCCATTACCTCGAGTCCGTCCTCCCCAATGAAGGTGCCACCAACCTCCTGTGGTATATAGTGTGTCAGAAAAATGATAGAACAATTACAGATTGTTTCTTTATACAGATGCAAATGCTCCTGTAGAATGCTGTTTCAAGTATTACACAAGAAAATTCTCCAGACATGCCGTCAGGGAATATGAAATGACCAGATCTGACTGCTCTAAGAGGGCAGTCATGTAAGTATAGTATTAAACATACACACACCACGATACACATACACCACACACACACACACACACACAATTTTTTTTACATTTACATTTTAGTCATTTAGCAGACGCTCTTATCCAGAGCGACTTACAGTAGTGAATGCATACATTTCATACAATTTCATACATATCATACATTTTTTTTCTGTGCACACACTACACAGGGATGTTTACTCGGATATTGTCTGCTCTCTTCCAGCTTGGTCACAAAAAAGAACTTCCGCTTCTGTGCCAATCCAGATGACCCTTCGATTGAGAAGATCATGAAGTCCATTGATGAGAGTAAATTCTAGTAACCTCTTCCCAGGAAGAAGGCTAAAGTCTAAACATGTCAACTCCTGCTCCTACTTCCTTTTCGGCTCTGTGTAAAATAACTGTTTTTACATGTAGTGACAGAGTGTCAATTGATATGCTAGCAATCATGATCATTTAGTATATGTGTAACACGTGTATCAGATGTAATGATCATGTTATGAACATGAAATACATTTTATCACTCAACAAAAGAGTTTACCGAGGGAAATTTCCAAAAGGACTAATTTGAGTCAGAAAGGAGTTGGAGCACTCCACAAAAAAAGGCAGAGAGGAATTTCTTATTTGGATGAGTACAGGTGACTGACGTTTCAATGTCAAGCTGACGTCTTCCTCAGAGTGACCTGACAATTTCACTTAACTCCTATTTGTAGCCTACTGAGACACATCAATGTAAAAATAAGGTCAAAATCAAGGTAAATGGAAAATAGTAGCACTAAATAATAATTATACAAATCTGGTGTCTTGTTGTTGACCAATAGGTCATATATAAAAATCAATGATCTACCTTGGGGGTATTTGAGTGTCTGTGAAAAGGGAGGCACAAAGACCCCAAAAATCAAGGCAGCTACATTAGAAAAACCCAATCTTTGAAACATGTTGTTTTCATTTTTACATTGTTGTGTCTCAGTAGGCGACTGCTATAAATAGGAGTTAAATGCAACGGTCAGGTCACTCTGAGGACGATGTCAGCTTGACGTCGAAACATCAGTCACCTGTACTCATCCTGAACAACGGATTAAAGTGAGCAAATAATAAATGAATCTCTGCCTTTTTTTGTTGAGTTCTCCAAATTTTTTCTGCCTCAAATGAGTCCTTTTGGAAGTTTTTCTTGGAAGCCTTTTTGTTAGAATTTCGTCATTGTCAAATATCCCTTCTCCCTTTATGTGTTTGCTGTAGCGCGGACGCCTTCCTGATCTCTCATCTATACTTCATCCCTTTTTTAGAAGCTGTCATTTTCTTCTCTCACAAACATTTATCATGTGTGAATAATACTGCATGTACTGGCTGTCTTTTGTCTGGAACAATAAAATATACCACTTTTACAGGCTTGTTTTTTATACAGTCTGCTATGTTCAATTTGACGGACACAGGCGGCTAAGTTATATTAGTTCTCTTTTTCTTGTTTATATCCACCATAGTATGTCATCTGATGTATCGATGAAATCCTGTTGTGTTTAGTTAGGTCATACCACACATATAAAGACAATAAACCCACAATAGGCTTTTTAGCTGCTTTGTGTTCTCAAGAATAAACCTTGGATCATGTGTTTCATTTTAGCTTAAAAGTAAATCAGTGAGATTAAAAGATGAGGCTATATTTACTGGTTACAGTGGCCCTCAGCCTGCAACAGCTCAGACTAAGTCTTCCTGTGTCACGATCGCTATCTTCGAACTCCCGATCATAAATAAACCAATGCGCAGCGTGCATGGAATTCCACATCTTTTAATGAAAATGAAACTCACCAAAACAACAAACAGGAGGAAACCGTGACATTCTGGTGCTGCTCCAAGGCAGCTACACAAAAACAAGATCCCACAACTAAAGGTGGAAAAAAGGGATGCCTAAGTATGATTCCTAATCAGAGACAACGATAGACAGCTGCCTCTGATTAGGAACCATACTCAGCTCAACACAAAGAAATAGACAAACTAGATTGCCCACCCCACATCACACCCCGACCTAACCAAACTAGAGGAAAATAAACGTCTCTCTAAGGTCAGGGCGTGACAACCTGATCTATTCTGTAAATTGTATTGATATTTCCAAAATTGCTTGGGGGGGGGGGGGGGCAAATAAAACCACCCGCGGGCCGCCAGTTGGGAAACACTGACACACAAAATAAAGACATCTTCATTTTTAAAATGTATTTAGAAAGTTTTCAATACTTTTTCTTTCACTTTGAAAATGTGGGGCAGGTTGTGTATATCTGTAGTAAAACAATCTAATGTAATCACTTAGATTTTATTTTAAGGCAGAAAAATGTGACAACTGCAAGAGGCCTGTAGACTTTCACTAGGCTCTGTACAACTGACTGGCTGGCTGGCTGGCTGGCTGGCTAACTGGCTGACTGGCTGGCTGGCTGGCTGGCTGGCTGACTGGCTGGCTGGCTGGCTGACTGGCTGACTGGCTGGCTGGCTGGCTGGCTGACTGGCTGGCTGACTGGCTGGCTGGCTGGCTGGCTGGCTGACTGGCTGGCTGGCTGTACATAGCCCTCATTACAGCAGTAGGTCATTAGTCTTTATTGTAAAAGTAATTACACTGTTCCTTCAATCAATCACTGAATCTGTCTTCAGTTGTTCTCTTGTATCTCAGGCCTGGTCTGTTAACGGTACTGTCTGTAATAACCACAGTGGTGAGAGCCTGTTGTCTCTGCTGTGTTATCAGGAACACAGCACACTGGGTCTGAGCCCTGCTCTGTGCAACTGGGTCCTGGACTTCCTGACGGGCCACCCCCAGGTGGTGAATGTAGGAAACAACACCACTGATCCTCAACACAGGGGCCCCACAAGGGTGCGTGCTCAGCCCCCTCCTGTACTCCCTGTTCCCCCAAGACTGCAAGGCCACGCACGCCTCCAACTCAATCATCAAGTTTGCAGATGACACAACAGTAGTAGGCTTGATTACCAACAATAACGAGACAGCCTACAGGGAGGAGGTGAGGGCCCTGGCAGAGGGGTGCCAGGAAAATAACCTCTTCCTCAACGTCAACAAAATGGAGGAGCTATGTATACGCTGTTTTCTATTCTACTGTATTTTAGTCAATGCCACTCCGACATTGCTTGTCCTAATATTTATTTATTTCTTAATTTCATTCATTTACTTTTAGATGTGTGTATTGTTGGGAATTGTTAGATACTACTGCACTGTTGGAGATAGGAACACCAGCATTTCGCTACACCTGCAATAACATCTTCTACATATGTGTATGTGACCAATAAAATGTGATTTGATTTGATGTTCAACCGCCAGGGGAACAAGCCCTTTAAGTGTGAGGAGTGTGACTACAGAAGTGTGTATAAGAAGGACGTCATCAGACACTCTGCAGTACACACAAACAGAGAATGTGAACTGATACTCTGCAATACACACCAAGGATAAGTATTTACACACAAACAGGATGTCATCAGACACTTTGCAATACACACCAAGGATAAGTATGTACACACAAACAGAGAATGTGAACTGATACTCTGCAATACACACCAAGCATAAGTATGTACACACAAACAGGATGTCATCAGACACTTTGCAATACACACCAAGGATAAGTATGTACACACAAACAGAGAATGTGAACTGATACTCTGCAATACCCAATCAGGACCAGTATGTTCTCTCCTTCCACCAGGTGGGTCATTCACCTGTGAGCTCTATATAAAGCACAGTACCCAAGCAGGACCAGTATGTTCTCTCCTTCCACCAGGTGGGTCATTCACCTGTGAGCTCTATATAAAGCACAGTACCCAAGTAGGACCAGTATGTTCTCTCCTTCCACCAGGTGGGCCATTCACCTGTGAGCTCTATATAAAGCACAGTACCAGACCTACAGTCATTTTTCGGGTTATGTGTATTTTACTTTAATATTTAGATTTTCGACAACTTTAACTTTTATTTCACTACATTCCTAAAGAAAACAATTTACTTTTTTCCCGGACACCCAAAAGTACTCGCTACAATTTAAATGCTTAGCAGGACAGGAAAATGGTCCAGTCACGCACTAAACAGAGAACATACCTGGTCATCCCTACTGCCTCTGATCTGGTGGACTCACTAAACAGAGAACATACCTGGTCATTCCTACTGCCTCTGACCTGGTGGACGCACTAAACAAAGAACATCCCTGGTCATCTCTACTGCCTGTGATCTGGTGGACTCACTAAACAGAGAACATCCCTGGTCATCTCTACTGCCTCTGATCTGGTGGACTCACTAAACAGAGAACATCCCTGGTCATCTCTACTGCCTCTGATCTGGTGGACGCACTAAACAGAGAACATCCCTGGTCATCTCTACTGCCTCTGATCTGGTGGACTCACTAAACAGAGAACATCCCTGGTCATCTCTACTGCCTCTGATCTGGTGGACTCACTAAACAGAGAACATACCTGGTAATTCCTACTGCCTCTGATCTGGTGGACTCACTAAACAGAGAACATCCCTGGTCATCCCTACTGTCTCTGATCTGGTGGACTCACTAAACAGAGAACATCCCTGGTCATCTCTACTGCCTCTGATCTGGTGGACGCACTAAACAGAGAACATCCCTGGTCATCTCTACTGCCTCTGATCTGGTGGACTCACTAAACAGAGAACATACCTGGTAATTCCTACTGCCTCTGATCTGGTGGTCTCACTAAACAGAGAACATCCCTGGTCATCCCTACTGTCTCTGATCTGGTGGACTCACTAAACAGAGAACATCCCTGGTCCTCCCTACTGTCTCTGATCTGAAGGAATCACTAAACAGAGAACATACCTGGTCACCTCTACTGCCTCTGGATCTGGTGGACGCACTAAACAGAGAACATACCTGGTCATCTCTACTGCCTCTGATCTGGTGGACTCACTAAACAGAGAACATACCTGGTCATCCCTACTGCCTCTGATCTGGCGGACTCACTAAACACAGAACATACCTGGTCATCCCTACTGCCTCTGATCTGGCGGACTCACTAAACACAGAACATACCTGGTCATTCCTACAGCCTCTGATCTGGTGGACTCACTAAACAGAGAACATCCCTGGTCATCCCTACTGCCTCTGATCTGGTGGACTCACTAAACACACATGCTTTGTTTGTAAATGATGTCTGAGTGTTGGAGTGTGCCACTAGGAATCTGTCAATTAAAAAAAACAAGAAAATGATTTGTGCTTTTACTTTTGATACTGAAGTATATATTAGCAATTGCATTTTCTTTTGAAACTTAAGTATATTTAAACACTTTTAGTCATATTTTACTGGGTGACTTTCACTCTTACTTGAGTCATTTTCTATTAAGGTATCTTTACTTTTACTCAAGTATGACTACTGGGTACTTTTCTCTTTCTATTCTGGTTAGAGCCAGTTTGTGCTGTTCTGTGAAGGGAGTAGTACACAGCGTTATACGAGATCTTCAGTTACATGGCAATTTCTCTCATGGAATAGCCTTCATTTCTCAGAACAAGAATAGACTGATGAGTTTCAAAAGAAAGGTCTTTGTTTCTGGCCATTTGTAGCCTGTAATCGAACCCACAAATACTGACGCTCCAGATACTCAGCTAGTCTAAAGAAGGCCAGTTTTATTGCTTCTTTAATCAGCCCAACAGTTTTCAGCTGTGCTAACATAATTGCAAAAGGGTTTTCTTATGATCAATTAACCTTTCAACTTGGATTAACTAGCACAATGTGACATTGGAACACAGGAGTGATGGTTGCTGATAATGGGCCTCTGTACGCCTATGTAGATATTCCATTAAAGATCAGCCGTTTCCAGCTACAATAGTCATTTACAACATTAGCAATGTCTACACTGTATTTCTGATGAATTTTATGTTATTTTAATGGACAAAAATTGTGCTTTTCTTTCAGAAACAAGAACATTTCTAAGTGACCCAAAACTTTTGAACGGTAGTGTACATACACACGCACGTACAAGACAGTCAATTCATATAATTATTATTAATTATCATTTGCAAATCAACTATTTGTTTTTAAATGTGAAGGAGGAGACTTGTGTATTATTGTAATGGTTAATAACTGTCATCATTAAGCATTCCAATAATCTACTCAATCAATCATGTTTCCAGTTTAAATCTCAGGTTTTCTTTTCACATCTTTATAAATCTCTGTCTTTGCTTTGACATCATTGTGAGAAGTCTGAAGGACGAGATATACGTTCAAGATGCATCTCACACACATCCAGAGTGTTGACAACAGCAGGTCAGTACAGGAGGTAGTGCCATTTTCATCATACATAGCATCTTAGCAGAACATAAATATCAATCTTGTAAGGCCAAGGGGGTGTCACGCCCTGATCTGTTTCACCTGTCCTTGTGCTTCTCTCCACCCCCATCCAGGTGTCGCCCATATTCGCCATTATCCCCTGTGTATTTATACCTATGTTCTCTGTTTGTCTGTTGCCAGTTCGTCTTGTTTTTCAAGTCAACCAGTGTTTTTGTTCCCAGCTTCTGGTTTTCCCAGTCTCTCTTTTTCTCGCCCTCCTGTTTTTGACCCTTGCCTGTCCTGACTCTGAGCCTGCCTGACCACTCTGCCTGCCCCTGAGCCTGCCTGCCATCCTGTACCTGCCTGCCGCCTTGTACCTTTGCCCCACAACTCTGGATTACCGATCTCTGCCTGACCTGACCCTGTGCCTGCCTGCCGTCCTGTACCTTTGCCCCACAACTCTGGATTATCGACCCTTACCTGCCTTGACCTGTCGTTTGCCTGCCCCTGTTGTTGTAATAAACGGTGTTACTTCAACACAGTCTGCACTTGGGTCTTACCTGAAACGTGATAGGTGGTGTTCAGTACACACTGTAGGAAAACATTTGCACCGTGAAAGAAAAAAACTCTAGTACCTCGAAACCTTTTTTTTCTACCGTACACGTCCCAGTCAACATGTTTAGATTCAAGACCTGTATTCTAATGCATGTTTTTTGTTCCAGGTTCAAGTGTGGGTTCTATGACTTTTACAACAAGACGCTCCTGCTCAACCACCAGCTGTCCCACACCAACGACCGACCCTTTAAATGTGACTACTGTAAATACTCCACCTCTAAAGAGGACTTCCTGGTCTCTCACCTGGCCATCAAACACACAGGTGAGTCACCAACGATTTGGGGACAGTAGGTAGCCTAGAGGTTAGCGAGACGGAGCAAGCAGTCAAAAGGTTACTGGTTCAAACCGCGGGCCTGGCGTACAAAGTGTGAACTGAACTGGCAACGAAAGAGCTGCTGGTCTCTGATATCGTGCCCTTGATTACAGCACTCAGCCCCTTAATTGCTCTCCATCCAGGGGTGTTGCACTGAGACTGACCCTGTGCCTCTCAGTGGCTGTGTGTTTTCATGTGTGAATATTTCTTCCTCCCAGGAGAGAAACCGTTCTCCTGTGAGATGTGCCACTTCATGACGAAGCACCGTAAGAACCTGTGGGTCCGGTGTCGCCACCCGGAGTCCTTTGAGGAGTGGAGCGCTACGCACCCTGAGAAGCCCGTCAGACGGAGGAGGAGACACACTGGGCCTACATCGTACGTCTGGAGAGCCTGGTCCCAGATCTGTTAGGGTTCACTAGAGGCATAGCCTGGTCTCAGACCTGTTAGGGTTGATTAGAGGCATAGCCTGGTCCCAGACCTGTTAGGGTTGATTGGCCTACTCCTATGATCTGTGGCAAGACAATGACCATAGCAGTTGGAAAGACATCCCAAACTGATCTGGAAACAGGCTTGAAGAGCTATTCTTGTATTTCTATGCATTAAAATTAGAAAAGCTGAATGTTCTGATTTAGAAAAGCTGCAGGCCTGTGACTCTGTTTTTTTCCCTGTCTTAGCTGGAAGTGGATCCTGATACACTACAAGCCATGCAGACAATGCAGAACGCCTCAGTCTCCCAAGATGCAATGAGAAGCACCACCATCATCTACGAACAGGGTCAGTGATTTCTGCCATACAAAGGACAGACAAATATTACATGGATGAAAAAATACATGCCTTTTTGTGGCTCAATTTAAATGTATTGTCTCAACAGAAATTGATCCGTTGATCTCCACCAAACCCAATAAGAACATTTGCATATAATGTATAGTATTTTGAGTGTAAGGCATGACTGAAGCACGACTGAGCCTCTCTCTACATCTCCACAGCCGGATACTCAGACCTGTCAGCCCAGAATGCTCTGGATCTGCTGTTGGGAAACTCGCACAACAAAAAGTTGTGACCTTTCACGTGTCTGAGACTGGCGAGACCCTGGTGCAGGAGGTATATGTATTATTATGATACAACACGCCCAAACGTTACAGGACCCCCAAAAACACTCCATCACAAAAACATTCAATCTCAAAATTTCTCAATACAGAATAACATTGTATTTCAGTATAATTATGTAATGGAATGGTGCTATAGCTGCATTGCTAACTCTATTGTTTGAATACAGTATGTTAGATTAACTGTTTAAAACATTGTCTCTTTTCAGATTGCCCCGAGTCATGACGGCCAGATCCAGTATCTTCCCATCAGTTCAGAACAACAGTCAGTCCTGAAGACTTGGAGGTTGTTGAACACTCTGCTGTCAGCGGTATGTTAACACACTGTCTGCTTCATACACAGTCTGCTGTCAGCGGTATGTTAACACACTGTCTGCTTCATACACAGTCTGCTGTCAGCGGTATGTCAACACACTGTCTGCTTCATACACAGTCTGCTGTCAGCGGTATGTTAACACACTGTCTGCTTTATACACAGTCTGCTGTCAGCGGTATGTTAACACACTGTCTGCTTCATACACAGTCTGCTGTCAGCGGTATGTTAACACACTGTCTGCTTCATACACAGTCTGCTGTCAGCGGTATGTTAACACACTGTCTGCTTTATACACAGTCTGCTGTCAGCGGTATGTTAACACACTGTCTGCTTCATACACAGTCTGCTGTCAGCGGTATGTTAACACACTGTCTGCTTCAAACACAGTCTGCTGTCAGCGGTATGTTAACACACTGTCTGCTTCATACACAGTCTGCTGTCAGCGGTATGTTAACACACTGTCTGCTTCATACACAGTCTGCTGTCAGCGGTATGTTAACACACTGTCTGCTTCATACACAGTCTGCTGTCAGCGGTATGTTAACACACTGTCTGCTTCAAACACAGTCTGCTGTCAGCGGTATGTTAACACACTGTCTGCTTCATACATTTGACCAGGGTTCTCCACTCCTGCCAGTTACTAGGTGTGCAGGTTTTCCTTCCAACCCTGTAGCATCGCCTGGTTCACTCCTTCTAACCCTGTAGCATCGCCTGGTTCAGTCCTTCCAACCCTGTAGCAACACCTGATTCAGGTTATCATGTAACACCAGGATTTGTTGAATATTTTAAACAGTAGTTTTAGAGGGGATGGGCTGGAACAAAAGCGCTCAAGAACTGGAGGTGGAGAACCTTGAGAAATGGGTGTTCTCTAGTCAGTTGGTTAACACGACCTGCTCTCCCTCCCTCCCTCCCTCCATCTCTGTTCCAGCGGTAGCAGACGCAGCCTTGCAGTAGACCCAGACAGTTTATGGAGACCACATAAGAACCTCTGGAGCAGTTACAATAGCAGGGGATCCAGTACGATGTCATCACCTTCAGCGATAAGTGGAGACCTCTGTTGGAATGATGGAAGTCGGGAGGGACGGCTCTCTGTGATTTGCGGACTTGTCTCCTATTATGATGTCTGCTATTGGCTGCCTGATGACAGTATGCAGGCTAGTTGAGAACAAGTTCTCATTTGCAACAGCGACCTGGCCAAGATAAAGCAAAGCAGATCGACACAAACAACACAGAGTTACACATGGAAGAAACAAACATACAATCAATAATACAGTAGAAAATCTATATACAGCATGTGCAAATGAGGTAGGATAAGAGAGGTAAGGCAATAAATGGGCTATGGTGGCAAATTAATTAAATATAGCAATTAAACACTGGAATGGTAGGATGTGCAGAAGATGAATGTGCAAGTAGAGATACTGGGGTGCAAAAGAGCAAGATAAATAAATACACTATGCGGATGAGGTAGATTGGATGAGCTATGTACAGGTGCAGTGATCTGTGAGCTGCTCTGACAGCTGGTACTTAAAGCTAGTGAGGGAAGTAAGAGTCTCCAGCTTCAGAGATTTTTGCAGTTCATTCCAGTCATTGGCAGCAGAGAACTGGAAGGAGAGGCGGCCAAAGGAAGAATTGGCTTTGGGGGTGACCAGTGAGATATACCTGCTGGAGCACGTGCTACGGGTTGGTGCTGCCATGGTGACCAGTGAGCTGAGATAAGGCGGGGCTTTACCTAGCAGAGACTTGTAGATGACCTGGAGCCAGTGAGTTTGGCAACGAGTATGAAGCGAGGGCCAGCCAAAGAGAGCATACAGGTCGCAGTGGTGGGTAGTATATGGGGATTTGGTGACAAAACGGATGGCACTGTGATAGACTGCATCCAATTTGTTGAGTAGAGTGTTGGAGGCTATTTTGTAAATGACATCGCCGAAGTCGGGAATCGGTAGGATGGTCAGTTTTACGAGGGTATGTTTGGCAGCATGAGTGAAGGATGCTTGTTGCGAAATAGGAAGCCGATTCTAGATTTAATTTTTGGATTGGAGATGTTTAATGTGAGTCTGGAAGGAGAGTTTACAGTCTAACCAGACACCTAGGTATTTGTAGTTGTCCACATATTCTAAGTCAGAACCGTCCAGAGTAGTGATGCTGGATGGGCGGGCAGGTGCAGGCAGCGATCGGTTGAAGAGCATGCATTTAGTTTTACTTGCATTTAAGAGCAGTTGGAGGCCACGGAAGGAGAGTTGAATGGCATTGAAGGTATACAGAATGGTGTCGTCTGCGTAGAGGTGGATCAAAGAATCACCAGCAGCGAGAGCAACATCATTGATGTATACAGAGAAGAGAGTCGGCCCGAGAATTGAACCCTGTGACACCCCCATAGAGACTGCCAGAGGTCCGGACAACAGGCCCTCCGATTTGACATACTGAACTCTGTCGGAGAAGTAGTTGGTGAACCAAGTGAGGCAATCATTTGAGAAACCAAGGCTGTTGAGTTCGCCAATAAGAATGTTGTGATTGACATAGTCGAAGGCCTTGGCCAGGTTGATGAATACGGCTGCACAGTAATGTCTCTTATTGATGGTGGTTATGATATCGTTTAGGACCTGGAGCGTGGTTTAGGTGCACCCAGGACCAGCACGGAAACCGGATTGCACAGCGGAGAAGGTACGGTGGGATTCTAAATGGTCGGTAATCTGTTTGTTAACTTGGCTTTCAATGACCTTAGAAAGGCAGGGTAGAATAGAAATAGGTCTGTAGAAGTTTGGGTCTAGAGTGTCTACCCCTTTGAAGAGAGGGATGACTGCGGTAGATTTCCAATCTATGGGAATCTCAGATGATACAAAACAGAGGTTGAACAGGCTAGTAATAGGGGTTGCAACATTTTCGGCAGATCATTTTAGAAAGAGAGGGTCCAGATTGTCCAGCCCGGCTGATTTGCAGGGGTCCAAATTTTGCAGCTCTTTCAGAACATCAGCTATCTGGATTTGGGTGAAGGAGATGTGGGGGAGGTTTGGGCGAGTTGCTGTGGGGAGCGCAGGGCTGTTGACCGGGGTAGGGGTAGCCAGGTGGAAAGCATGGCCAGCCGTAGAAAATGCTTATTGAAATTCTCAATTATTGTGGATTTATCGGTAGTGACAGTATTTCCTAGCCTCAGTGCAGTGGGCAGCTGGGAGGAGGTGCTCTTATTCTCCATGGACTTTACAGTGTCCCAGAACTTTTTTGAGTTTGTTGATTTCTGTTTGAAAAAGCTAGCCTTAGCTTTCCTAACTGCCTGTGCATATTGGTTCCTAACTTCCCTGAAAAGTTGCATATCACGGGGGCTATTCGATGCTAATGCAGAACGCCACAGTATGTTTTTGTGCTGGTCAAGGGCAGACAGGTCTGGAGTGAACCAAGGGCTATATCTATTCCGAGTTCACATTTTTTTGAATGGGGCATGCTTATTTAAGATGGTGAGGAAGGCACTTTTAAAGAATAACCAGGCATCCTCTACTGACGGGATGAGGTCAATGTCATTCCAGGATACCCTGGCCAGGTCGATTAGAACTGTTTCAGGGAGCGTTTGACAGTGATGAGGGGTGGTTGTTTGACCGCAGATCCATTACGGATGCAGGCAATGAGGCAGTGATCGCTGAGATCTTGGTTGAAAACAGAAGAGGTGTATTTGGCGGGCGAGTTAGTTAGGATGATATCTATGAGGGTGCCTGTGTTTACGGATTTTGGGTTGTACCTGGTAGGTTCATTGATAATTTGTGTGAGATTGAGGGCATCAAGCTTAGATTGTAGGATGGCTGGGGTGTTAAGCATGTCCCAGTTTAGGTCACCTAGCAGCACAAGCTCAGAAGATAGATGGGGGCAATCAATTCACATATGGTGTCCAATGCACAGCTGGGGGCAGAGGGTGGTCTATAGCAAGTGGCAACGGTGAGAGACTTGTTTCTGGAAAGGTGAATTTTTAGAAGTAGAAGCAATTGTTTTGGTACAAACCTGATTTAGTAAGACAGAACTCTGCAGGCTATCTCTGCAGTAGATTGCAACACCGCCCCCTTTGGCAGTTCTATCTTGGCGGAAAATGTTATAGGTAGGGATAGAAATTTCAGGGTTTTCAGACACGGCTAAGACATCCAGGTTGGCAGAATGTGCTAAAGCAGTGAATAAAGCAAACTTAGGGAGTAGGCTTCTAATGTTAACATGCATGAAACCAAGGCTTCTACGGTTACAGAAGTCAACAAATGAGAGCACCTGGGGAGTAGGAGTGGAGCTAGGCACTGCAGGTCCTGGATTAACCTCTACATCACCAGAGGAACAGAGGAGAAGTAGGATAAGGGTATGGCTAAAGGCTATAAGAACTGGCCGTCTAGCATGTTCGGAACAGAGAGTAAAGGGAGCAGGTTTCTGGGCACGATAGTGTAGATTCAAGGCATAATGTACAGACATAGGCATGGTAGGAAGAGAGTACATTGGAGGTAAACCTAGGCATTGAGTAATGATGAGAGAGATATAGTCTCTAGAGATGTTTAAACCAGGTAATGTCATCGCATATGTGGGAGGTGGAACAACATGGTTGGTTAAGACATATTGAGCAGGGCTAGAGACTCTACAGTGAAATGAGACAGTAATCACTAACCAGGACAGTAATAGACAAGGCATATTGATATTAGGGAGAGGCATGCGTAGCCAAGTGATCGCATGGATCCAGTGAGTGGTTGGGCTGGCTGGGGAGATGGCGATTCAGACAGTTAGCAGGCCGGGGCTAGCAGTTAGCAGGTTTGGGCTAGCAAGCTAGCATAAGGGCCTTAGAGGGACGTCGCGGTGGCGGAAAGTTTGTTTTTGCCTCCTTGTGCGGTGACGACGATAGACCAGTCGTGGAATTAGTAGGGTTCCAAGTAGCAGAGGGGTCCAAGTCCAATTGGGAAAATGGGTATAGTGGTCCAAGAAACTGGCCGATGGATCAGCTAACAGTCCAATATGCTCTAGATAGCTAGCAGGCCGCGGTTAGCAGAATGGGCCTTCAGGGGATGTCACGCCTGAGGGGCCTGTTGGGATCCTCGGGCAGATTATGTCAGTATTCCTGTCATGAAGGATCGGTGGGGTTCCATGCCCCGTACCGGCAGTAGAAGGGGTCCGGATATTGTAGCCAAGGAGTGGGCTTCAGGAGTAGCCCAGGAGCCCTAGCCGGGAGATGTGTCTAGCAAGGGCTAGCTCCAGGCTAGTTGGTATTTGCTCCGGGACGGAAGCGTTAGCCAGGAGTAGTCAACCCGGGTTGCGGTTAGCTAGCTGCCATGATCCAGATGAAAAGGTTCAGAGTTTGCGGTAGAAATCCGGGGATATGGAGAGAGAAATAGGTCCGGTATGCTCTGGTTTGAAACGCGTTGTACAAACTGGCGAGAGCCATACTGTTGTTTCTGATAATCCGCCCCCCCCCCCCCCGATGAGTGGGACTTTAAACATGTGACGTCATCACCGTATCACAGCCAAAGTGGAATCAGTGGTGAAAACTGCCAAAACGCTCCTAAAGAAGGCTGTGATGGATGATGAAGACCCATGGAAAGCAGTGTTGGCATGGAGGAATACTCCAACAGAGGGACTTAACAGTTCTCCGGTACAGCGATTGTCCAGGCTCACACGCACAATCCTACCCACCATAAAAAAACTGCTCAAACCCCAAGTGGTACAAAATGTCATTCCAAGAAAACAAGCCAAAGGGCTGACAGCAAAACACCACTATGACACACATGCCTGTGACATGCCCAACATCATCATCTAAGGACAAACAGTAAAGGTTCTTCTCCACCCCAAAAACTCAGCAAGCACTTGGACGCTGGGCATATGCACTGATCAACTCAGTCACCGGTCGTATGAAGTACTAGTGAATGGTAAAAAATACAGCTGAAACAGAAGAGACATTCGTCCAGTGACTGAGCAACTCAGGATCCCCCTGGTCGACCACCAAACAAACACAGATGAGGATGACTGGGGACCATGGAACGAACCTGACATCCAAGCAGGTGGTGAACAACAGGCTGCTGATATGGAAGCAGCCCCACTGCCTGAAAATATAACACCAGAACCAGGACAAATAGCAGGCCGCCTGTGAGATACTCCAGAGACTATGTTGTTTAATCTAAGAGTGTATATATTTTTATATTTTTTTGTAAGAGGGTAGTCTGCTTATTGACTTTAAAGTTGATGCTTATTGAAGGTACTTGAATAAGAACACAGTTATATGTTTTTGTTACAAGTGTCATGTTTTCACAGGCAAGGGTCTAACCCCAGTTCTCTTGTTTGTGAGTCGAGGAGGAGTTATCTTCATTTGTTGAGTAAAGGAAGATGTGTGATACGTTACAGTACTAGTGAACCAAGTTAGGCATTACCTACTATGCACTGAATTGAGTTGTATGCATGCTATACAGTGATGCTGAAGTAGAGACTTTCTAATCAACATTTCCTTGCTCTTATATAGAATGAACACCACACAAAACAATTATCTTTGACGTAGAAGTGGAGGCTTTCTCCTTGAGAAAACCTACTGGAGAAATACTAAAGCCTTGTTCACACTTCTGGCCTTAACGATCAAATCAGTTTTGTTTTAAAAATCAGTTTAGGAATACTGACTGTCCAAACAGCAAGTTACAAGTGACCAAATCAGACGTGTATGGGTCTTCAGACAGCAGTCATTTGCTGACATGGCTATGCAATTTGTCATAGTAATGACGGGTGTGTGTGCAGGGGTATTTGGTGTAGGCTGATTGGAGGTGGCGCTCGTGCTTCCTATAACTCAGAAGTTATGTAGCAAGCTAAGGTGACAACCATGTCTGCTATGGACGTTTCACAGTTGCTTTGAATGTTCAAAATCATAGTGTAAGAACACTCAAAGGACAACTTTCAAAACTAGATAATTTTGGCTAGCCAAAGCAGTCAACTAGCTAGCTTGGAACAGTGCCTTAAAGTATTCACACGCCCTGACTTTTTCCACATTTTGTTTGGTTACAGCCTGAACATAAAATGGATTCAATTGAGATTTTGTGTCACTGGCCTACACGCAATACCCCATAATGTCAGTGGAATTATGTGTTTAGAAATGTTTACAGATTCATTTAAAATGAAAAGCTGAAATGTCTTGATTCAATAAGTATCCAACTCCTTTGTAATGGCCTAAACAAATTCAGGAGTAAAAATGTGCTTAAGTCACATAATAAGTTGCATGAACTCTGTGTGTAATAATAATGCTTAAGATGATTTTGGAATGACTACCTCATCTCTGTACACCATACATACAATTACCTCTAAGGTCCCTCAATTGAGCAGTATATTTCAAACAGATTCAACCACAAAGACCAGGGAGGATTTCCAGTGCCTCTCAAAAAAGGTCACCTATTGGTAAAATAGCAGACATTGAATATCCCTTTGAGCATGGTGAAGTTATTAATTACACTTTGGATGGTTTATCAATACACCCAGTCACTACAAAGATACAGGCATTCTTCCTAACTCAGTTGCGGGAGAGGAAGGAAATTGCTCAGGGATTTCACCATGAGGCCAATGGTGACTTTAAAATAGTTACTGAGTTTAATGGCTGTGGTAGGAGAAAACTGAGGATGGATCAACAACACTGCAGCACTCCACCAATCAAGCATTTATGGTAGAGTGGCCAGACGGAAGACACTCCTCAGTAAAAGGCACATGACAGCCCGCTTAGAGTTTGCCAAAAGGCATCTAAAGGACTCTCAGACCATGAGAAACAAGATTCTCTGGTCTGATGAAACCAAGAATGAACTCTTTGGCCTGAATGCCAAGCGTCACATCTGGAGGAAACCTGGCTCCATCCACACGGTGAAGCATGGTGGTGGCAGCATCATGCTGTGGGGATGTTTTTCAGTGGCAGGGACTGGGAAACTAGTCAGGATCCTATAAGAGATGGCTATCTATGACTCTGGGCCTACCTGACTCCACCATGTTCAGGTCTATGACTCTGGGCCTATCTGCCTCCAGCATGTTCAGGTCTATGACTCTGGGCCTACCTGCCTCCACCATGTTCAGGTCTATGACTCTGGGCCTATCTGCCTCCAGCATGTTCAGGTCTATGACTCTGGGCCTACCTGCCTCCACCATGTTCAGGTCTATGACTCTGGGCCTACCTGCCTCCACCATGTTCAGGTCTATGACTCTGGGCCTACCTGCCTCTACCATGTTCAGGTCTATGACTCTGGGCCTACCTGCCTCCAGCATGTTCAGGTCTATGACTCTGGGTCTACCTGCCTCCACCATGTTCAGGTCTATGACTCTGGGCCTACCTGCCTCCACCATGTTCAGGTCTATAACTCTCGGCCTACCTGCCTCCAGCATGTTCAGGTCTATGACTCTGGGTCTACCTGCCTCCACCATGTTCAGGTCTATGACTCTGGGTCTACCTGCCTCCACCATGTTCAGGTCTATGACTCTCGGCCTACCTGCCTCCAGCATGTTCAGGTCTATGACTCTGGGTCTACCTGCCTCCAGCATGTTCAGGTCTATGACTCTGGGCCTACCTGCCTCCAGCATGTTCAGGTCTATGACTCTGGGCCTACCTGACTCCACCATGTTCAGGTCTATGACTCTGGGCCTATCTGCCTCCAGCATGTTCAGGTCTATGACTCTGGGCCTACCTGCCTCCACCATGTTCAGGTCTATGACTCTGGGCCTATCTGCCTCCAGCATGTTCAGGTCTATGACTCTGGGCCTACCTGCCTCCACCATGTTCAGGTCTATGACTCTGGGCCTACCTGCCTCCACCATGTTCAGGTCTATGACTCTGGGCCTACCTGCCTCTACCATGTTCAGGTCTATGACTCTGGGCCTACCTGCCTCCAGCATGTTCAGGTCTATGACTCTGGGTCTACCTGCCTCCACCATGTTCAGGTCTATGACTCTGGGCCTACCTGCCTCCACCATGTTCAGGTCTATAACTCTCGGCCTACCTGCCTCCAGCATGTTCAGGTCTATGACTCTGGGTCTACCTGCCTCCACCATGTTCAGGTCTATGACTCTGGGTCTACCTGACTACACCATGTTCAGGTCTATGACTCTCGGCCTACCTGCCTCCAGCATGTTCAGGTCTATGACTCTGGGTCTACCTGCCTCCAGCATGTTCAGGTCTATGACTCTGGGCCTACCTGCCTCCAGCATGTTCAGGTCTATGACTCTGGGTCTACCTGACTACACCATGTTCAGGTCTATGACTCTGGGCCTACCTGCCTCCACCATGTTCAGGTTTATGACTCTGGGTCTACCTGACTACACCATGTTCAGGTCTATGACTCTGGGTCTACCTGCCTCCAGCATGTTCAGGTCTATGACTCTGGGCCTACCTGCCTCCAGCATGTTCAGGTCTATGACTCTGGGTCTACCTGACTACACCATGTTCAGGTCTATGACTCTGGGTCTACCTGCCTCCAGCATGTTCAGGTCTATGACTCTGGGCCTACCTGCCTCCAGCATGTTCAGGTCTATGACTCTGGGTCTACCTGCCTCTACCATGTTCAGGTCTATGATTCTGGGCCTACCTGACTACACCATGTTCAGGTCTATGACTCTCGGCCTACCTGCCTCCAGCATGTTCAGGTCTATGACTCTGGGTCTACCTGCCTCCACCATGTTCAGGTCTATGACTCTGGGTCTACCTGCCTCCACCATGTTCAGGTCTATGACTCTGGGTCTACCTGCCTCCACCATGTTCAGGTCTATGACTCTCGGCCTACCTGCCTCCAGCATGTTCAGGTCTATGACTCTGGGCCTACCTGCCTCTACCATGTTCAGGTCTATGACTCTGGGTCTACCTGCCTCCAGCATGTTCAGGTCTATGACTCTGGGTCTACCTGCCTCCACCATGTTCAGGTCTATGACTCTCGGCCTACCTGCCTCCACCATGTTCAGGTCTATGACTCTGGGCCTACCTGCCTCCACCATGTTCAGGTCTATGACTCTGGGTCTACCTGCCTCCACCATGTTCAGGTCTATGACTCTCGGCCTACCTGCCTCCACCATGTTCAGGTCTATGACTCTCGGCCTACCTGCCTCCACCATGTTCAGGTCAATATTCTATTCTGTTCCTATCCTTTTTCTTACATTAAGAGGTTCCACAAGAGGATAGTTTCACTTCAGGGAGAAAGAGCTATTGACAATTGAACACACTTTATTTGCAAGGCTAAAATTGTATTTTATTCATTGGCAGCTGTGTACGTTGACAAAATTTCCCCAACCAAGTCAGTTTTAGTGATATAATCACCTATATAACATAACTGGAAGATTTAGACCTAGATTCAATCCAGACTTTGGAAGATATGTGCTATAGCACAATTTAAATTTAAAGGCAATGTTCCCGCTGTTCACAGAGACTGCAATCACGGTAAATGCTGCATCTGTCGGCTCAATCAGAAATTACTTTAACATTTCAATCCCACTGTAACGTGGTACTTTCATGATACAGAGGAAATCTAGCCATTAAGAATCTTTTGGGATCTCTGTAGATCTAGTGGATCTCTCAGTGGATATCTTACGCGGCCTGGGCCAGACCAACATTGTTGTTCTGCCTGTCAAAGATCGCATAGTACTGCCTGATGAAGACATCTCCAAGGATCCAGAGCTGCTGAGTTCCACCGTTACCAAAACCAGTCATGCAGCCGTTGGAGTTCTACAGAGAGAGAGAAATACAGAGATATAGAGAGAGAGGAGGAAAATCAGGCATATGTGGCCCTTTGCTCCTAGGATCTAAAAGAAAGGTCAAGTCTCAGATGTACAGGTACTCTGATGAAGGAGCTTGCTACCGAAACACATCAGCATTAAAGATCAGATAGGTCAGATAAGTTGTATGTAACAACATGTGTTTCAGTAGACTACCTGGGAGGTGTAGGCGGAGGCAGAGATGGTGAAGGCGTTTCCGTTGAGGGTGAAGGTCACATCGGGCATGTTGGGGATGTTGTTGCAGTTCACGGCAGCCTAGGAGAGGAACAATAACATCATGTTATAGTTTATTCTGTGGTTAATCAGAGGAGAAAAAACAACAACAAGAGAAAAGGTTTATACCCTTTTCACACTACAATGCCGTCCCAACCACAATGTGCTGTTTCAGATATTTGCTCTTCCCACTTGTTCGTTTTAGCACGGTCGTTCCAACAACATGGTCGTTCCAACAACTAACAAGGCCGGGCAGCTTAGTACAGCTTGGTTTGGCTCGGCTTGGTTCTGCTCAGTAGTGTGAAAAGCCTTATAGTTGGACATCAGTCAGTGTGTGTGTGTGTGTGTGTGTGTGTGTGTGTGTGTGTGTGTGTGTGTGTGTGTGTGTGTGTGTGTGTGACTCACGTCTCCATACTGGTCAGTGGTGGCTCCGACCCAGCTGTTCATGTTGCTGATGTCAGTGGTTGGCCCAACGATCAGGGAGGTGCCGGTATCTATGATAGCCTGACACCCACCATTGCAAGCCACTGTGTTGCCGTTGATGGTAACGCTGGAAGGACAAATACTAGTTGAGTTTAACTGTTCTTCCTCTCTTTGGTTGTTTGTATATTTCTTGCTTTGGGGTTTTTGTTGTTAGCAAATAAACTTCAACTTGCTAAGTGCACAGCAAGATTTAGTCATAGGCTCCAGACTTGAAGTAGGTTTGTTCATTTGATGTACTGCTTCAATGAATTCTGGGTGATTGCATGAAAGAATGATACATGAATATTGGTATGGATATGGACCAGGATATAGGCGCTCTGTGTGGACTAGTGTACCTACCTGTCCATGTTGATCTGCCAGTAGGTCTCAGAGGACAGGGGGATCCAGGTGATCTGTCCGGTGTAGTAGTTAGACTCAATGTTTCCGAAAGACACCACACTACCCTCTGCTGAGTTTCTATTGGAGGAGGAGAAAGGTCAACAAGGTTGTTCTTACATTGTTATTTATTAATATCACAACTAAGAGAAAAGGCCACCTCCCATCCAGGTATATTTGTACAGTGCAGTTACTATGTTACCCGCTCAGGTAGACAGAGAAGAGGTTCTGGGAAACGAGGCCCTGGGTCATCATGTTGTCAAAGACGGGGGTGGCCCCAGAGGCCGCCAGGTTGGGGAAAGCCAGGCCCAGGATACCGTCGGCAACCATGTTGGCCATGAAGGGAGCCTCGGTCTGACTGGCACCAAAGATCTGCTGAGTCACAGAGATACCTCCCACCTGGAAACACAGAACACAAAGCATCAGTCACTGGGCACCATAGAAATAGAATTACTTGAACAGGTTTTCCCATTCAATTGATTGGTGATGTGTGGACCGGCAGCCATATTGAGTGTACCCAAAATAGTAATTATAATTCTTTGCTGACTATACTGGAGTCAGTTATTAATATACTTGTGTATTTTTTTAGCATGTGATGTTAATAAATGGGACTGCTAGGGGATGGTGGGTGCTGAGTGGAAGACTATTTGGGGGTTGTATTGTATGTAATGTACAGTATGTAATTGTATGTATTATAATAATGTGTAGCTAGCTACATTTACATACCGAAACAGTGTCGTATGCCAGCTGTCCAGTCATGCTGCCAGTTCCGTACTGAATAGAAACAGGCTTGTTGGCCCACGAGAAGGTGCTGGACTGTGCAGGGTTGAATTCGGCATGGTTCTCTATTCAAAACATGAACGTGTTTATTAAGTACATACCATACCATTGCAAAATGTAACATTCATTTATTCATTGGTATTGAGCTACTCTCTACAATCCATGCTCTAAATGGGACAATATAAAACTACATTCATCCTACTCTATGGTTTTATTGTGTTGAGCGAATCCCGTTATGCTGTAAACCTTAAGGTGTTCACCTCAGCCCCTAACCTCAACCCACAACAAAGTCTCTCATTCTCTGGCTAGGTACTCAAACTGTTTTTTGCAAGTCTGTCACAAGAGACTACTCAGAAAAATTTGGAAATATAGCTATTCTCCAATTCCACCAGTATTCTTCATACCCCTACAGTATACTCACGGCAGGCCTGGCTGGAGCAGTAGACAGAGGGAACCCAGAGGTTGGAGGAGCCGGTGTCAAAGATGACGTTGAAGGACTGGGGAGGGGTTCCAATGGAAATCACGCCATAGTAGGACAACTGCAAGGAGACGATGAAACAGAGATGTACTGGAAGTCAGGGTCACACAAGTGAACGTTTCAGAGTACTATGAAGAAACAGGTATTTGGTTAACTACGTAGCTAGTTACATTTCAAGACGCATGGCTATATGCTCAACTCTAAGCTCATAATTCATTTGATCATGCCGGTGTACATTTCATTTAAGAAAGACATGAACACAAACAGTAGAGCCAATGGGTTCAAACTATGCAGTCACAATATCCAACATGCAATGACATTTTTGAAACAATAATCATACAGCCAATAGACTAGGCTGGTCCCAGGTCTGTTTGCGTTGTCTACAGGGCATTAGGAAAGTATTCAGACCCCTTGACTTTTTCCACATTTTGTTACGTTAGTCTTCTTCTAAAATGGATTAAATAGTTTTTTTCCCCCCTCATCAATCTACACACAATACCCCATAATGATAAAAAATATATAATCCATTTAAGAATAAGGCTGTAGCGTCACAAAATGTAGAAAAATACTTTCCGAATTCACTGTAGACAACTCCCATGTTCATTGGCAATGTAGAAAAAACTGATTTGGGACCAGTCACCAGGCTAATGCTATAATATATCACCATACTGCTTCTGTCTGTGCCTTACATCAGCGTCGTTGGTCATAGCCTCATCACCAGTCTGGTAGAACTTGGCCATAGGGTTGTAGGGGAACTTCAGCCTGGTCTCCTCCCATAAACCCTTCTCCATCAGGGTCTCTCTGGCAGTCTTCCCCTTGATCAGAGAGATCCTGAAAACACACAATCGCAATCACCTTTATTCGCCAATTACATGTACCAGGAATTTGACCTGGTGAAATGGTGCTGACAACAATAAGCAGAATTTGAAGGAAAAAAATACAAAAAACGAAGAAAAGAACAGGACTGACTTGGTATTACACTCGGAGAGGGCCACTAGGGCACACAGGACGACAGCCCACTTCATCATGGTTGCTTCTGGTTCTTCTTGGACACAGTGAGTGAAGTTAGAGTAGGAGAACCCAGGCCTTATATACAGTCATCCTGGACACCAGGACCCAATCCACAGCCAATCGACCATGTCATACAATGTCAAGCAATCTGTGTGTCCCAAAATGGCATGCTATCCCCAATATAGTGCACTACTTTTGAATAAGGCCCATATGCCTCTGGTCAAAAGTAGTGCACTGTATAGGGGATAAAGTGCCATTTGAAACACAGATGATAACACAACTTCAGATAAGAAAAGTGCGATGTGGTTAGAAATACAAAATGCCTATGAAGCAAAAGTAGATATGCTTTGGAACAGTTTTAATTGAACAGTCTGTCATTATCTAATCTTGGGAAACAAAGTATAGCTGGATGCTAGTCTGTGCCATGGTGGCGTCAGCTCAGATAAACCTAGGGTTTGGCAAAGTGGGGTAAGAAAACATTTTTGGGAAGTTGAAGCTCATGTACTGCATTTATACACCATTTTACAACTCTAAAATGCTATTTGGAGAACAGCAAAAAACAACAACAAAGAAGATCTCAGCCATTAATTACCACCGCAATATCAGGATTAAAGGTCTGTGGAACGGCATATACAAAACATTAGGAACCTAATATTGAGTTGCGAAATAGATGCATAATACAGGCTATCAAGTCACAACATGGCCGACTTCAAATGTTGGCATCCAAAGGCGGCGTGTGAGTTTCAACGTTTGTAGAAGCAATTTTTTTACCATAAAATTGCATCTTTCTATTAAAGGATTACATGCATTTATCATCGCATTTTCAGACTTATGTAAAATAGGCTACCGCTCCTAATGTGATAAGTAGATTGCATAGTCATAATTTAGGCTAGTAATATAACTCAATCACTGTTAGAGAAAACAAAGCATGTCTGAGCGCGTACTGACAGAGTAGGCATAATCAGAGACCTTTCTTCTCCTCTCTTTGTACTGGAAAAATGTGGCCCTTTATAAACACGTGTGTGCTTAGTCAAGTTCAAATGATGAAAAATGTCTTCCTCAGCTGGGATCGATCCCCCTCTAGGCCAGTGTTTTCTTCCCAGGCGTAGTGCAAAGCATTATCGCTGGGATATGAGGTTACACCAGGGCCTGATGTTAAAAGTGTTGTTTTTTAAGTACGAAGTGATAGAAATGTATTCCTATGTTCACCCTGTCCACATGCTCTATTCATACCTGGGCCAAGTTGTGCCAAGAGACCACTTTTTTTGGACCAGCTATGTTTTCAAAAGGGTATGTTTACATGGATTCTGATTATTCCCAGGGATACACAACATCCTGAAATATATATAGATATCTTTGTTAGTTAGAATTATTACGGTTAGAGCATTGGCCAATAACCGAAAGCCGACAAGGAGAAAAATCTGTCGTTAACCCTAATTTGCTGCAGGGGCACCGTACTACTATGACTGGCCCTCTAAAACAACATATTTCACTGCACCTATCTGGGACTAAGTAATGCTGAATGTAAAAAAAATGGCTCAACATACCCCACTCTCTCTCCCCTAGTACTCAATGAATGGCATTGCATTATCCTTTGCTGTACTTTTTCATAATCTTATCAAAAGGTCCCATGTTTCCATTTGGAAAGTAGAGTAGCTTGCCGTTGCCATTTGATATCAGCGTTCATCAACAACACAGCAATATACAAAGAAAAAGGTTAAATACAAATACAACACGAGTTTATCTACATTATTAATGAACAAATGGTCTGTAATCAGGCGCTGTTTATCAGTACATTAAACAGAATGTCTGAAGGTGTAGGTCTTTTAACCAGTTATTAACCAGTTATTAACCAGTTATTAACCAGTTATTTTTCTAACATAAAGATGACTGATTAATAAACATCAGAAGGCAGCTATGCACTATTTTCTCAGTCAGTCATGACTTGTTTTTACAATCAGATCGTTCACAATTATGTTTCTATACCCACAACATACAGTACCAGTCAAAAGTTTGGACACACCTACTCATTCCAGGGTGTTTCTATATTTGTACTATTTTCTACATTGTAGAATAATAATGAAGACATCAAAACTATGAAATAACTCATATGGAATCATGTAGTAACCAACAAAGTGTTAAACAAATCAAAAAATATTTTAGATTTGAGATTCTTCAAAGTAGCCACACTTTGCCTTGATGATAGCGTTGCACACTCTTGGCATTCTCTCAACCAGCTTCATGATCAAGACAAAGGAGATGATTGTGGACTACAGGAAAAAGAGGTGCTGTGTTCCTACCATGTTGTGTTGCTACCATGTTGTTGTTATGTTGTGTTGCTACCATGCTGTGTTGTCATGTGTTGCTGCCTTGCTATGTTGTTGTCTTAGGTCTCTCTTTATGTAGTGTTGTGTTGTCTCTCTTGTTGTGATGTATGTTTTGGCCTATATTTATATTGTATTTATTTTACAAAATTAATCCCAGGCCCCCGTCCCCGCATGAGGCGTTTTGCCTTTTGGTAGGCCGTCATTTTCAATTTTCGCCTAAAATGACATACTTAAATCTAACTGCCTGTAGCTCAGGCCCTGAAGCAAGGATATATTCTTGGTACCATTTGAAAGAAAACACTTTGAACATTATGGAAATGTGAAAGGAATGTAGGTGAATATAACACATTAAATCTGGTAAAAGGTAATACAAAGAAAGAAAAAAATGTTTTCTTTGTATTTTTTGTACCATCATCTTTGAAATGAAAGAGAAAGGCCATATTGTAGTATTCCAGCCCAGGTGCCATTTAGATTTTGGCCACTACATGGCAGCAGTGTATGTGCAGTTTTAGACTGATCCAATGAACCATTGCATTTCTGTTCAGAACATTTGGGGCGGCAGGTAGCCTAGTGGTTAGAGCGTTGGACTAGTAACTGAACGGTTGCAAGATCAAATCCCCCAGCTAAGGTAAAAAAGCTGTTGTTTTTCCACTGAGCAAGGCAGTTAACCCACTGTTCCTAGGCCGTCATTGAAGATAAGAATATGTTCTTAACTGACTTGCCTAGTAAAATAAATAAATAAAAAGACTGCCCTAATTTGTTTATTAATAACTTTTCATGTTAAAAACTGTGCACCCTCCTCAAACAATAGAATGGTGATATTTCACTGTAATAGCTACTGTAAATTGGACAGTGCAGTTAGATTAACAAGAAGTTAAGCTTTCTGCCAATATCAGATATGTCAATGTCCTGGGAAATGTTCTTGTTACGTACAACTTAATGCTAATCACATTAGCCTACGTTAGCTCAATCATCCCGCAGGGGACCGACCAATCCTGACTTGCCTAGCTAAATAAAAGTTTTAAAAAATGGAGGTAGTCACCTGGAATGCATTTAAATTAACAGGTGTGTCTTGTTAAAAGTTAATTTGTGGAATTTCTTTCCTTCTTAATGCATTTGAGCCAATCAGTTGTGTTGTGACAAGGTAGGGGGGTATACAGCAGATATCCCTATTTGGTAAAAGTCCAAGTCCATATTATGGCAATAACAGCTCAAATAAGCTAAGAGAAATCACAGAAATCATTACTTTAAGACATGAAGGTCAGTAAATCCGTATCATCTCAACAACTTTGAAAGTTTCTTCAAGTGCAGTCGCAAAAACCATCCGGCACTATGATGAAACTGGCTCTCATGAGGACTGCCACAGGAAAGGAAGACCCAGAGTTACCTCTGCTGCAGAGGATAAGTTCATTAGAGTTACCAGCCTCAGAAATTGCAGACCAAATAAATTCTTCACAGAGTTCAAGTAACAGACACATTTCAACATCAATTGTTCAGGGGAGACTGCGTGAATCAGTCAAATTGCTGCAAAGAAACCACTACTAAACGACACCAATAAGAAGAAGAGACTTGCTTGGGCTGAGAAACAAGAGCAATGGACATTAGACTGGTGGAAATCTGCCCTTTTGTCTTATGAGTCCAAATTTGAGATTTTTGGTTCCAACCGCTGTGTAATTGTGAGACGCAGAGTAGTGAATGGATGATCTCCTCATGTGTGGTTCTCACCATGAGGAGGTGTGATGGTGTGGGGTTGCTTTGCTGGTAACACTGTCTGTGATTTATTTTGAATTCAAGGCACATTTAACAAGCATGGCTACCACCGCATTCTGCAGCAATACGCCATCACGTCCTGTTTGCGCTTAGTGGGACTTTTCAACAGTATAATGACCCAACACACCTCCAGGCTGTGTAAGGGCTATTTGACCAAGGAGAGTGATGGAGTGCTGCGTCAGATGACCTGGCCTCCACAATCACCCGACCTCAACCCAATTGAGATGGTTTGGGATGAGTTGGACCCATTGGCGAAAATCTGAAATCAACTTTGGAGGGGACAATTACATGACATTTTCTCAAGAGCAATTCCTGAGGGGGACACCAAAAGTAGTGCTGTAAAACATAGCCTACATTGTAATATGGTAAATGTATATTGAGGAACCAAAGAAATAAGGTGTTTGCCGTACTCCTAACTACCGGTACCCAAAACTACACAACTAATCACAACAGCAATACCATTGCCTTTAACAAATCTTAGTTCAGTCACCAGTTTAAGTTGAGAGTGGGGGTATCCATGGCATTTTCCAATTATGTTCCTATTTTACAAGTCAAAAAAATTGAGAACCTTTCATAATGTTGCCAAACAAAGACTCAACAAACTTACCTGAGACTCCCTGTCTCTGCCAGTCTGTCCCTGCATATCTGTCCCCAACTCTGCTGTCTGTGTGCCATCTGTTGCCTGCTCTGCCTAATGACATCATTGTGAAACATTTCCATTAGAATTTCATTTCTTTCTTATGAACATTTGATCAACTAGTCTTTGAGATATTAGCCTACTAGGGTTCTTACTATGCGTTTTGGTGTACTGAAAAATACTCAGATGTCCGTCTTTTATTTTTCTGCCATTTTTCTACCTGGCTGGCTGGCTACACACACACACAGTGTGTAGGTTATTTACAGTAGGAGATGGGCTTCTATCATCTTCAATCATTCTATTTGGGCTTCGATCTAAAAGGCAGCTAGCAAATGTGAAACGGATTAAAATGACAAGAGTTGACAGCTGTATGAGTTCACCATTTACACAACATATGCTGCAACCTTTTGTAATTTTAATAGTGTTTCATATTGGCTGGCTTCCAACAATAGCTGAATTTGCAAAGCTAGCGAGCACCAATTCAGTTTCAGTGGTGTTTGCTATAATCTTTGCTACCCGGGTTAAATAAAGGTGAAATAAAATAAATAAATAAAAGTTCACTTGCGACAATTTAGCTTTTGCAACGAGACCATTAAATATATTTAAGACAATGGTAGAAAAGAGTGTAGTTCTGTTCAGTTTGGATTTCAGTTTATCGCTAACCTTATCACAGGGACTTTGAAGCACTAACTTACATCATCTGCATGCTGATTCCATCTTTGACGCCGCCACATAACTGGAATAGGTACTAGCTAGCTTAATAGTTAATATTTGTGCGCTAGCTCTGCAAATTCAGCTAGTGTGTGTGCGCGATTGACTGGACTAACCTCACGTCAGTTACGTGCATTGAGTACCTTTCAGACAGTAGATACGACCTCTCTGTTACCTAGCAAGCTAAGGAACTGGCAGTGGATCAAACCATTGTGAGGCAAAGGGTGGGGGGGTTGCAATCTTTTGAAACTTAAAAACGCGCTATTAAGTGTCTATAATCAGCACAATTGCTTTCATTGCGTATTATTAATATTATTTAAATTACATAGTTATGTTTCAGTGATATATTGGGGGGGAAAAATCATATTTTTCCCAGGATGGGGGGGTCGTGTCCCCCCCGTCCCCCCTGGGATTTCCGCCCCTGGTTGGACCGCAGAGTGAAGGAAAATCAGCCAACAAGTGCTCAGCACATGTGGGAACTCCTTCAAGACTGTTGGAAAAACATTCCTCATGAAGCTGGTTGCCAAGTGTGTGCAAAGCTGTCATCAAGGCAAAGGGTGGCTACTTTGAAGAATCTAAAATATATTTTGATTTGTTTAACACTTTTTTGGTTACTACATGATTCCATATGGGTTATTTCATAGTTTTGATGTCTTCACTTGTCACGTCCTGACCAGCAGAGGGAGTAGTGGTGTAGTATTTTGGTCAGGACGTGGCAGAAGTCTGTATGTGTTGTCTAGTATGTCTGTTTCTGTGTTAGTCTTGTGACTCCTGATCAGGAACAGCTGGGGATCGTTGTTCCTGATTGGGAGTCATATATTTAGGAGTATGTTTGTCACTTGGGTTTGTGGGTGGTTGTGCTAACACTGCTAGTCTTTTGTTTGTACGTAGCATGTTAGCATGTCGTGAGTTCGTGTTTATTGTTTTCCTGTGTATAATTTGCTTTAATTTATTATTCTTTACATTAAAAGATGAGTATCCACATTCCGTCTGCAGTTTGGTCCATACAACACGGCTTCAACAGTTATGACATCACTATTATTCTACAATGTAGAAAATAGTAAAAATAAAGAAAAACCCTTAAGTGAGTAGGTGTGTCCAAACTTTTGACTGGTACTGTATGTTGAATAAAACTTTGTTGTGGCCTCATTTGACATTGATTCTAACATATTTTAGTCATAGGAAAGGGTCCCTGCTCATCTGCGTGCATGTGTCTTAGGCATTCTGCAAGGAGGCATGAGGACTGCAGATATGGCCAGGGCAATAAATTACAATGTCTGTACTGTGAGACGCCTAAGACAGTACTACAGGGAGACAGGACGGACAGCTGATCGTCCTCACAGTGGCAGACCACGTGTAACAACACCTGCACAGGATCGGTACATCCGAACAGCACACCTGCGGGACAGGAACAGGATGACAACAACAACTACCCGAGTTACACCAGAAACGCACAATTCCTCCATCAGTGCTCAGACTGTCTGCAATAGGCTGAGAGAGGCTGGACTGAGGGCTTGTAGGCCTGTTGTATGGCAGGTCCTCACCAGACATCACCGGCAACAATGTCTCCTATGGGTCACAGTTTTGTCTCACCAGGGGTGATGGTCGGATTCGTGTTTATCGTTGAAGGAATGAGCGTTACACCGAGGCCTGTACTCTGGAGAAGGATCAATTTGGAGGTGGAGGGTCCATCATGGTCTGGGGCAGTGTGTCACAGCATCATTAGACTGAGCATGTTGTCATTGCAGGCAATCTCAATGCTGTGCGTTACAGGGATGTTTACATCCCTTTTAGTGAGCATTTGTCAAGATAATCCATCCACCTGACAGGTGTGGCATATCAAGAGGCTGATTTAACAGCATAATCATTACACAGGTGCATCTTGTGCTGGGGACAACAAAAGGCCACTCGAGAATTTGCAGTTTTGTCACACAACACAATGCCACAGATGTCTCAAGTTCTGAGGGAGTGTGCAATTGTCATGAAGACTGCAGAAATGTCCACCAGAGCTGTTGCCAGATTAGTCAATGTTCATTTCTCTACCATAAGCCACCTCCAACGTCGTTTTAGAGAATTTGTCAGTACATCCAACCGGCCTCACAACCGCAGACCACGTGTAACCACGCCAGCCAAGGACCTCCACATCCAGATTTTTCACCTGTGGGATTTCTGAAGGGAGGGGGGGTTGGGTGCTGAGGAGTATTTCTGTCTGTAATGAAACCCTTTTGTGGGGAAAAAATATTTCTGATTGGCTGGGCCTATGCCCTCTCAGGCACACACGCTGCGCCCCTGCCCTTATATGAACTGCAACTCAGCAAAATCTTTAAAACTGTTGCATGTTGCTTTTTATTTTTTGTTCAGTATAATATTAGACATCAAATGTTGAATTGTAGACATCAAAAGAGTTAACAATTGCTTCCAGCAGCCTGTGGGCCATCAAAGTTTTATCTGGTAAAAGATTACAGAAAATGAAAACAGACTATGTAAATGTTCATTATTAAAGGTGCAATCTGTAACTTTGTGCTCATAACCTTGTGCACAAACAATCAAAGTGATCAAAGCTCCATATGAACTAAGCAGTGTCTTACCCTGGTTAAGACCCCACCTCCTCTGCAGTCGTAGACACTCAAAGCAGAAATGAAACTACAGGTTGCACTTTTAACAACATCCTTCAAATAGCACCATCTGTTGTCTGTGTCTATATCTCTACAATAAATACTGCAATAGCCCTTTATTTCACTAGGCAAGTCAGTTAAGAACAAATTCTTATTTACAATGATGGTCTACCCCAGCCAAACCTGGGCCAATTGGACACCGCCCTATGGGAATCCCAATCATAGCCAGGTGTGATACAGCCTGGAATCAAACCAGGGTCTGTAGTCCCACCTCTAGCACTGAGATGCAGTGGATTAGACCGCTGCGCCACTCGGGAGCACAGAGCAACTTTATATCTGTTTGGGTCAACTGCACTAAAAAAAGAGAACACATTTTGTTTATTTTATATTTTTGTGATGTTTGATTAGCCATACTTCTCTTCTCTGACATTCAGACAGTATGTCTGTAGTGCAAGTATGGCCAATTCCGGTCTTGGAGCGCCCCAGTGTGTCCAACAGGTTTAACACACACTACTCCTGCTTGGCTGGAACAAGTACCTAGTACGACACACAGTTGTAGGATCATCATTGAAACATTAGGGGGTGTCAGGTTTAGATGAACACTACTACAGACCTCTGACTCACTTCACTTTAGTGGTCGTATGAGCTGATCCGCCCATTAAACACCACACACATCTTCAGACACAACTATATACCATCTGTCTCTCAGGAGAAGATCACTCACTATAAGGATCCAGACAAGCAACAGTTATCCATGAAGCTGTAGTCAGAGAGACTGTGGATGATGGGTTGTCTCATGGTTACTGGGGTTCTCCTTGTGATTCTACTGTTCCATCCTCCAGCAGCTCAGAGTAAGTTTACCATCTATGTTTAGTATGTTACCATCTATGTTTAGTATGTTACCATCTATGTTTAGTAAGTTCACCATCTATGTTTAGTAAATTTACCATCTATGTTTAGTATGTTACCATCTATGTTTAGTAAGTTTACCATCTATGTTTAGTATGTTACCATCTATGTTTAGTATGTTACCATCTATGTTTAGTATGTTACCATCTATGTTTAGTAAGTTTACCATCTATGTTTAGTATGTTACCATCTATGTTTAGTATGTTACCATCTATGTTTAGTATGTTACCATCTATGTTTAGTAAGTTTACCATCTATGTTTAGTATGTTACCATCTATGTTTAGTATGTTACC
The DNA here is from genome assembly GCF_901001165.1 of Salmo trutta. Classification (NCBI taxonomy): domain Eukaryota; kingdom Metazoa; phylum Chordata; class Actinopteri; order Salmoniformes; family Salmonidae; genus Salmo; species Salmo trutta. The sequence goes on from NC_042964.1 coordinate 7,606,479, forward strand.
ATCTATGTTTAGTATGTTACCATCTATGTTTAGTAAGTTTACCATCTATGTTTAGTATGTTACCATCTATGTTTAGTATGTTACCATCTATGTTTAGTAAGTTTACCATCTATGTTAGTAAGTTTACCATCTATGTTTAGTAAGTTTACCATCTATGTTTAGTATGTTACCATCTATGTTTAGTATGTTACCATCTATGTTTAGTAAGTTTACCATCTATGTTTAGTATGTTACCATCTATGTTTAGTATGTTACCATCTATGTTTAGTAAGTTCACCATCTATGTTTAGTATGTTACCATCTATGTTTAGTAAGTTCACCATCTATGTTAGTATGTTTACCATCTATGTTTAGTAAGTTTACCATCTATGTTTAGTATGTTACCATCTATGTTTAGTAAGTTCACCATCTATGTTAGTATGTTTACCATCTATGTTTAGTAAGTTCACCATCTATGTTTAGTAAGTTCACCATCTATGTTTAGTAAGTTTACCATCTATGTTTAGTAAGTTCACCATCTATGTTTAGTAAGTTCACCATCTATGTTTAGTAAGTTCACCATCTATGTTTAGTAAGTTTACCATCCATGTTAGTAAGTTTATCATCTATGTTTAGTATGTTACCATCTATGTTTAGTAAGTTCACCATCTATGTTTAGTAAGTTTACCATCTATGTTTAGTAAGTTTACCATCTATGTTTAGTAAGTTCACCATCTATGTTAGTATGTTTACCATCTATGTTTAGTAAGTTCACCATCTATGTTAGTATGTTTACCATCTATGTTTAGTAAGTTTACCATCTATGTTTAGTAAGTTTACCATCTATGTTTAGTAAGTTTACCATCTATGTTTAGTAAGTTCACCATCTATGTTAGTATGTTTACCATCTATGTTTAGTAAGTTCACCATCTATGTTTAGTAAGTTCCCCATCTATGTTTAGTATGTTACCATCTATGTTTAGTAAGTTCACCATCTATGTTTAGTAAGTTCACCATCTATGTTTAGTAAGTTCACCATCTATGTTTAGTAAGTTTACCATCTATGTTTAGTAAGTTCACCATCTATGTTTAGTAAGTTTACCATCTATGTTAGTAAGTTTACCATCTATGTTTAGTAAGTTCACCATCTATGTTTAGTAAGTTTACCATCTATGTTTAGTAAGTTCACCATCTATGTTAGTAAGTTTACCATCTATGTTTAGTAAGTTTACCATCTATGTTTAGTAAGTTTACCATCTATGTTTAGTAAGTTTATCATCTATGTTTAGTAAGTTTATCATCTATGTTTAGTAAGTTCACCATCTATGTTTAGTATGTTACCATCTATGTTTAGTATGTTACCATCTATGTTTAGTATGTTACCATCTATGTTTAGTAAGTTTACCATCTATGTTTATACAAATATGTCAGCTGTTTCAGAGCTGAGTAAATGTTACAATTCAGTGGATAAAAAAGTTGATATACTGCTTTGTTTTTTGATTGTGTTGTTAATACCAACTGTATTCATTACATTGCTAATGGTGTTAAATTATATTATAGTGTGTCGTTGAATTTTGCAATAATACTTCACATTTTCTGTTATACTGGCTTTGTTGATTTCAATTAGATTTGCTAATATATTCTCTCAATTATCAGCATATGAATATGTTGTGTATATTTGCAGTTATTGGTACATTATGTTCCTGTCATACTGTCATTACTACAGTGGAGAGCCCAGATACAGATGTGGAGGACGTGAGGTTCGAAGAGTTTTGTCTGAAAATCTCTGATGATTCGCACTGCACAACCGCTGAACCAGAGCCCAGACAAACAGTTACCAACAAGAGCACACAACTGGCAATGTCTTCACCGTCAGATGACAAGGAAGGTGGGTCACTCTAGCTTTGAAACTTAGAACAAGATATCTTCGTCCTTAGAGCACAAGACCTCATACCAATAGTATAGATTACAGGTTATACACATTCAATCCATCACATCCTACTTTAATAACAGATTTGAGTCATGTATCTTGCAAACTCAACTCTTCCTTCAGAGTCAGAAATGTCTGTCAATTCCTCATGGGTAAGCTATTTTAGACTATAGGCCTATGTTAATCAGTTCATCATGCTGAATTGTGATACAGTTGTGAGTCAACAATAACGTAATTTGTAGTTGCATCACAAATAGAGATTTATCAATGACGGATTTACTTATTGAAGGCTTCCCACCAGTCAGTGGCGAACTGGGTCCGGTAGAGAGGGAAGGGTGTCACTGCAAGACAAGGGTCACTCCCTAGCTCTAAGACATCACAAGTCATCTTCATCCATAAATCACAAGCTAATACAGGTTAGAGAAGTCCATCACATCCTGCTTTAATATCTTTTATCAAATATAAACTCCACTCTTCAACCGGCTGTCAATTCTTCATCACTTGTGGCGAACTTCATGGGTAAGCTACATATTTCAGTCTATAGGCCTTTGTTAGTCAGTTCAACAAGCTGAATGTATACACGCTTAGAAAAAAGGGATCCAAAAGGGTTCTTCGGCTGGTCCCATAGGAGAACCCTTTTGGGTTCCATGTAGAACCCTCTGTAGAAAGGGTCCTATATGGAACCCAAAAGGGTTCTACCTGGAACCAAAAAAAGGTTATTCGAAGAACCCTTTTAGATTCTAGATAGCACCTTCTCTTTTAAGACTGTAGTTGCAATACAAATAACGGTTTATCAGTTTATCACTGACCGATTGACTTTGTTACTGTTAAGGCATCCCACCAAGACGTGGGGAACTGGGGCCGATAGAGAGGGAAGGATGTCGCTGCAAGACGTGGCAGGAACACACAACTGACCAGTCTCTTGTCATGAGCATAGAGTTCAGGTTCCCGGCACCAGATGTGTGTAACTCCACAGAGATCATGTGAGTGTGTGTGTGTGTGTGTGTGTGTGTGTGTGTGTGTGTGTGTGTGTGTGTGTGTGTGTGTGTGTGTGTGTGTGTGTGTGTGTGTGTGTGTGTGTGTGTGTGTGTCCGTCTGTACGTACGTGCGTGTGTGTGTGTGGGTGAACGGGTTATGACAATGTGTTAATGGTCAAAGGCCAGTTGAATGGTCAGTATCTATCAGCCATTAACCACTGCTGCTATTCTCTCCTAGTGAGACACTGGCAGATGGTAGGAAGGTTTGTGTGAATACCTCTCTCACAAGATACCTTGCACCGCTGTTTGGGTGAGTTTGTCTGTTAGATATAATACAATATGAGATCTTAGTTACATTTTTAGTTTCTCCATTGACGCTTGTTTGTGCATTGTTTTCTTCATCTGATCAAATCAGTTAGCTGTGCGTCCTTACTCATATCAGTGGGGACTTTTCTTTCTTACTCTTTTCCAGTTTTACATCGCTTGCATATAGTGGTAAAGATCTGACGTCCTATTCCTCTGTGTCCTTGTGGTTATTTTAACTGAGCATGTAACAAACCGTAATATTTCGATATTTTCCGCATTCCCCAGGCCTTCAACTGACCAAGACTGGGAAGGGACCACAACCCCCAGCCCAAACATCTCTGCAGTATCCCCGTCTCCAACCACACAGATAGAGGAACAAATAAGCATGACACCCCCAGGACCCCAAGCACCTCCAGCCCCCCCAGGATCCCCAGCACCCCCAGCCCCCCCAGCACCCCCAGGACCCCCAGGACCCCCAGGACCTCCAGCACCCAATGGGTCCTCAGGACGCTTTGGGCAACAGGGGTAACTAACTACGGTTGTTATTCTCAGTTTACTGTGGTCAATCACTATGTTTGTATGTCTTACTGTGGTGGGTTGTGGGTAGGAGTATAGCTATTTTACCTCCAACCATGTTGTACCTACCTATTAACAACATGGACTAAACTAAATGTCTAAATGTTTATCCTTATTTTCATACTGGAAGAAGTATTTACTGTAAAAACACATCTTTAATGTCAACGCCCCTTTAGCCCTCAGAACAGCCTCAATGCGTCGGGGCATGGATTCTACAAGGTGTCGAAAGCGTTCCATGGGGATGCTGGCCCATGTTGGCTCCAATGCTTCCCACAGTTGTGTCAAGTTGACTGGACGTCCTTTGATTGGTGGACCATTCTTGATACACATGAGAAACTGTTGAGTGTGAAAAATCCAGCAGCATTGCAGTTCTTTGCACCTACTACCCACTAGCGGTTCTGGGGGGGGGGGGGGCAGTGCCCCTGTGACAACAATTTTGGACCCCTTTATGGCCCCCCTAAATGTGGAGTATGAAATCATTTTTACATAACTAATTTTTGCTAGCGTTCTTTTTTTACATCCGTTATTACACAGTGGCAACGATGATGAACATGGTCTTTTGCCTGCTAATGCCTGCAATGCAGTGAAGAAAACGATATGACAACAATAACGTCTAATGTAACTGGCCCCTCTAACAGTACAACTGGCCCCAGCTTGGCCCCCCCAGTTGAAATGGTCTAGAACCACCACTGCTACTACCATACCCTGTTCAAAGGCACTTAAATATTTTGTCTTGCCTATTCAACCGCTGAATGGCACACATACACAATCCATGTCTCTGTTGTCTCAAGGCTTAACAATCCTTCTTTAACCTGTCTCCTCCCCTTAATCTACACTGATTGAAGTGGATTTAACAAGTGACATCAACAAGGGATCGTAGCTTTCACCTGGATTCACCTGGTCAGTCTGTCATGGAAAGAGCAGGTGTTCTTAATGTATTGTTCACTCAGTGTATATCAGTAGTGACTTTGATCAAGTGTATTTCTCTGTTTCTATCTCATGCAGGCCTAGTCTGCAGAGATGCATGTGCATCGAGACGGAGAGCAGAAGGATAGGAAGGCTCATCTCTAAAGTACAGTTTTACCCACCCTCTTCAAGCTGCAACGTTGCGGAGGTTATGTAAGCTTCACTGTTGTACTTTATACTGTATTATTGGACATCACATTACTGTATTATTGGACATAATTTACTCACCACACTCTTTGTTTCACAGTACTTTTTTACAGTTTTCTTTACAACCACACCCACAGAGAGACACAGAGAGACACACACACACACAGAGAGCGAGGGAGAGAGAGAGAGAGGGATAGAGAGAGAGAGAGAGAGGAGAGAGAGGAGAGAGAGAGAGAGGAGAGAGAGAGAGGGAGAGGAGAGAGGGAGAGAGAGAGAGAGAGAGAAGAGAGAGAGAGGAGAGAGAGGAGAGAGGGAGAGAGAGAGGGAGAGAGAGAGGGAGAGAGAGAGAGAGGAGGGAGAGAGAGAGAGAGAGAGGGAGAGAGAGAGAGAGAGAGGGAGAGAGAGAGAGAGGAGAGAGAGAGAGAGAGAGAGAGGGAGAGAGAGAGAGAGAGGGAGAGAGAGAGAGAGAGAGAGAGAGGGAGAGAGAGAGAGAGAAAGAGAGGGAGAGAGAGAGCGAGAGAGAGAGAGAGAGAGAGAGAGAGAGAGAGAGAGAGAGAGGAGAGAGAGAGAGCATTATTGTGAAGGCAGTGTATATTTGACCGGCAGAAAATAGATGTACGCTAAACAATGTTAACTTTTATGCCTTTCCCTGCCTTTAACATCTGAAACTATCCCAAACCCTCGTTCCTAAACCTAATCTATGCCCAAATGGACATTTTCTTCTTACGGTAAAACATTGACTTCCTGTTGTGAATGTTTGAGTTAACATAGTTTCTTATGACTCTCCCCTGTTGTTCTATGCACAGTGCAACTCTGAAGACGTCAGGTCAAGAGATTTGCTTGGAAGTCACTGCACCCTGGGTCCGCAAAATCCTGGAGAAATTCAACTTAGTCAGACTCCCCTTGAAGGAGTTAACCTAATTTCAACACATCCTCCTGAATGACGCTAGGCTGAAAATAAAGTTATATTTCATGAAAGATGTGTGCTCAGCACAGTATTTCTTTGATCCAACAGTTGTTAGTAAGTAGATGTTGCTGATTATTAAAGTGTTACATGTGTCAGCAGTTTGACACTTCTTATTTGATAAAGATGTTTGATAAGTGACTAATTCTTTCCACCCTGGCCTGTACTTGATTTTACAGGAAATGGAAATGTTTTTTTGGCATCTGATTTCTGCTATTTGGACAACTAAACCACTGAAAGGAAGGGAAATTTGCTAATGTAATTTGAATTTCACATTTTAACGACAACTTAAACTCGTTGCAAATAAACTGCTCACCAACCTTGAGTATGAGAATTTCCTTCATGACAACTGTTATTATATTATCAGGTGTTGTAAATGCAAAACAACTAAAACATGTCAGCAAATAAAGTAACAGACTAAATCAAATCAAATGTATTTATATAGCCCTTCTTACATCAGCTTATATATCAAAGTGCTATACAGAAACCCAGCCTAAAACCCCAAACAGCAAGCAATGCAGGTGTAGACGCACGGTGGCTAGGAAAAACTCCCCAGAAAGGCCAAAACCTAGGAAGAAACCTAGAGAGGAACCAGGCTATGAGGGGTGGCCAGTCCTCTTCTGGCTGTGCCAGGTAGGAATATAACAGAACATGGCCAAGATGTTCAAATGTTCATAAATGACCAGCATGGTCAAATAATAGTAATCACAGTGAACAGGTCAGGGTTCCATATCCACAGGCAGAACAGTTGAAACTGGAGCAGCAGCACGGCCAGGTGGACTGGGGACAACAAGGAGTCATCATGCCAGGTAGTCCTGAGGCATGGTCCTAGGGCTCAGGTCCTCCGAGAGAGAGAAAGAAAGAGAGAAAGAGAGAATAAGAGAGAGCATACTTAAATTCACACAGAACACCAGATAAGACAGGAGAAATACTCCAGATATAATAGACTAACCCTAGCCCCCCGACACATAAACTACTGCAGCATAAATACTGGAGGATGAGAAAGGAGGGGTCAGGAGACACTGTGGCCCCATCCGATGATACCCCCGGACAGGGCCAAACAGGCAGGATATAACCCCACCCACTTTGCCAAAGCACAGCCCCCACACCACTAGAGGGATATCTTCATCCACCAATTTACCATCCTGAGACAAGGCCGAGTATAGCCCACAAAGATCTCCGCCACGGCACAACCCAACAGACTACTTATTATAATACACATGGTTTCCTTCTATGACCAGTTGGTGATTTCTGACTGATCATATAGACCTTGGGAGATTCTCAATTGGAAAAGTCTGTCCTCTCCTCGACTCCTCAGTCCTTCTTTCCTCCGTGACCCGGAAACCAATAAGTGTTCGAGGAGAGTGTCAATTTGTTAGTAGGTGAACCGAGGAGTAACCCCCAGCCAACCAGACATGAAGTTCCCCCAAGTAGTCCCCGCCTCCAACCCTGCCTCCGAGTTCCGTCCCCTTGGTTACTACCCTCACTTATCACGTCACCAGACTTCGCAAAGACTCTCCTACCTGCCTCTAAACTCCTCTCGCGAAGGATACTGTAGTGCATCCTCTGTGTTTGCTCTGGAGAAGAGTGTTGAAATCTGCCACTCCCCCTTTGAATCAGCTGTTGTTTACATGCACACATTCCAAAAAAACACGCTACTTATCTTTTTATCTATAACATGTCTTTCACAACTAGCGCTATTACTTTACTCGTTTCATTCTGTCAATCCACCGCTGTAAATGTCATTCGCCTGATGACGCGTGAGTGGAGGAGTCTCATTTCCTAAAAGCACATTGTTTCCACGTTTCCTCAAAAACAGTCGAGAAGAGTGGCAGTAGGAGACGAGTAAAACCAATTGAGATCATCCCCAAGTTCATAGCGCTCTCCCTCACAGGGTGTGAATTGTTTATTTTACAATATCGCCATCTGTTGACCATTAGAGAGAATGGTTGGTTCTCTTATAAGAAAAATAGATGGTGGCTTGCCCTAGTTATTGTAATAGCCCACATAACACAAGTCATCAAGTTGATAGTAAAATGACTTGAGTGACGTGAATGCAATGGTGTCTTTTTGTAATTAGGTGACAGAAAGGATTCACTGCAACACTGTCCACATCATAGCTGAAGTTGTAACCTATTATTGTCTTTTGAGAAATAATAAAATAAGGACATGTAGAATAAACTGAATATTTATTATGAATGTTAAAACATATCATTCCTACATTTATCTATGCATTAATGATCATGCAAGTAATTCTGCATGACGAGAGTGCCTTTATGACAGCAAATGTGTGATCACTTGTTCATCCTGTGTGTGTGTGTGTGTGTGTGTGTGTGTGTGTGTGTGTGTGTGTGTGTGTGTGTGTGTCCTCTTCTCTCCTCAATGCACTGTGGGTTTGATGTGCTCCATTTTCTTCTTGACCCCGGCACACTTCAGTATGGGCTAGGATTAGGGCTTGAGTTAGGTTTAGGATTATGGTTTGGGTTAGGATTAGCGTTAGGATTAAGGTTTGGGTTAGGATTAAGGTTTGGGTTAGGATTAAGGTTTGGATTAGGATTAAGGTTTGGATTTGGTGTGCTCCAGTTTCTTCTTGACCCCGGCACACTTCAGTATGAGCTCTGCATGCCTCCTCTTCAGCCCCTCCAGCCTCTCCTCCAGGTCGTCTGAGGCGTCCACCTTCTCCTCAAAGTCCCTCAGCAGGGTCTCATTTCCCAGCAGGCCGCAGCGCTGGCGCAGCTTCAGGTTGTCCATGCGGAGGCCATCCCTGGCCTGCTTGGTCCTGGTCAGCACATCCCTCTTCCTGGCCACCACCACCTCCACCTCAGCCAACTGGGCCCGCTTGGTCTGGTTCTCCATCTGCACGAACTGGAGCTTCTCCTTCACATGGGTTAGTACCTGGACTGTGCTGGTGATCTTCTTGCGCAGTTTAAGGAGCTCCTCGTTGCGCTCCTCAATCTTCTCATTATACGTCTGGTTCTCTATCTTCAGCTGCTCGAAGTCGATGAGGTGCAAGCCCTCAGCGAGCATCTCCTTGGCACGCAGTGTGGCCTCAAACTTGCGCGTCTTGTTCTTTAGCTTGATATTCTCCAGGCGCACGGTGACCAGCTCTTTCTGGCGCCGCTGCTCGGCCGTCTGGATCTGCTCTACCTCGACCGCCGCCGCCTGTTTCCCGAGGCGCCGGCTCAGCGCCGTCACGGACACGTCGCGCTTCAGTGCCATGAAGGCGCTCCACTCGATCTCCAACTGGCCCAGCTTCTCCTGGCTCTGCTGCCTCAGCTCCTCTGCCTGCTGCTGGGCTGCCTCCGAGTCCAGCCGGTGCTGCCACTTCAAGTCCTCCATGATGGCCATGTACTTCTGGTAGCGCTGCTCCTGGTCCGACACGGCTTTCTCCTTCTCAGGACGTGCGTCATCACCTGTCTTCTTGCGGAAGTACTCCACCAGCTTGATCTGGAGCTGACCGTTGACCTGGCTCAGTTTGTCCTTCTCCGCCTGCAACTCATAAAGGAAGTTCATGTACTCTTTGTAGTCGATGCTGGGGCCCGTCTCTTTGGTTAGAGAGGGACCCTCTTCCTCAACCTGCACGGAACTCCCCCTTTCGGGAGTCCCTTTGTCTAGTTTTGGCAGTCCGTCTTCATCATCATTGTTGTCGTCGTCGTCATCTTCGAGTGTGAGGCTCACCTCGCGGGAGAGAGGCTTCATCTCCGGGTCCTCTACCTCTTCGAATGTCTCACTCGTTGGTAGGTTGGCCCCTGTGGGTGACTCATCTCCAGCGCCCTCTCCTGGGTTCCCTCCCTCTGTCTCAGCTGAGATACCCACTGTTGCCTGTTCCCCTGCAGTATCTGGTGAAGCTTTTTCAGACTCTTGCCCACTCTGCTCCACTGCTACCACCTCCTCAGCCTCATCTGCAGCAGTGTCAGCTTTATTCTTACTGTAATCAGCATTAGTGGATTTGCCCTCTTCTGAGGGCTCTTCAGCTGGTGTATACTGGAGTTGCTCATCGTTCTTCAGCTCTGTGTTTTCAGTGCTGGGATTGGACCCAGGGTCATTCTCTTTCTGCTCTGCATTCCCATCCATGAGAATGGGAATTTAGTTTAAGTATTTCTGGCTAAAAACAAGCTAGAAAATCACGTGTGTCAATTAAGTCCCAGGTCGTAAGGCAACATTCAAATATATCAACACAGGATATACGATGTCAAGAAATCATAAACGAGAACTTCACACATAAGAAACTGTTCGTTAATAAAAACCATTTGTGTTTTGAGTTGTCCTGGAAACTGGGCATGTAAGCCAATCACAGGCGTTTGCGCCAAGTTCGTTAATATTAATGAGACGCAGTAGTCTGACCAGAGACACTCCGGTACGCAAGCCCTCCCTCCGCGGCACTGCTGCTTCCAACAACAAGCAGAAGCCAGCAACATGGCCGACCTAGGAAAGAAGTACTGCGTAAACTGCCTTGCAGACGTTACGAATCTCCGGCTTCGCTGTACTGACTGCCCAGATATCGAACTTTGTCCGGAGTGCTTCTCCGCGGGTGCAGAAATCGGTAATCACCGGCGATGGCACGGTTATCAGCAAGTCGACGGCGGGCGCTTCACCCTCTGGGGTCCCGAAGCGGAGGGAGGATGGACTAGCAGGGAAGAGCAGTCGCTCCTCGACGCTATCGAGCAATATGGCTTTGGAAACTGGGTATTTCACTTTATAGCCTAGCTACTTTTCAGATAGCTATATAATACAAACACGACCATAAAAATATGTAGACTAAATGTGAATGAGTAAAGTTGTTCTCTTGAAAAATAACACAATATAGACCTGTATACATTTGACAACTTCAGACTGACAGCCAGGTCCTGTCGAGAGTTGGCCATATCGATCAACTCTGCAATGTTTGAAATGTACTTTAGTCCTGTATACAGCTAGCTAGCTAAGTTGTGATGAATGCAACTTTTCCATGCTAACGCACATTACAATCCACGATGTTGCAAATGTGCAATGCATTATGAGCATACAGGAAACGTTTCGTGTAATGTAGGCTAGTCAGTTTCAATGGATCTGTTGAGATCTCCCATCAATGGAATTCAACACACGTCTATGCTAATAGTGAACGTATAGCAATGCATGCATTATGTGTGTGTCTGTGTAGCCTAAATGCTTGCAGGGAGGTATCCCCCTCTCAGTAATACTGGCCTGTGTGTGTGCTGGTCTTTCAGGAGGACATGGCCACTCATGTAGGGGCATCTCGGACCCCCCAGGATGTCATGGACCACTACGTCGGCATGTACATCCATGGCAACCTGGGAAAGGCCTGCGTTCCTGACAGCATCCCCAACCGGGTGACGGATCACACCTGCCCCAGCGGCGGCCCCCTGTCCCCCAGCCTCACCACCCCCCTGCCTCCCCTGGACGTGACCCTGGGCGAGCAGCAACAGCTGGGCTACATGCCACTCCGCGACGACTATGAGATGGAGTATGACCAGGAGGCGGAGAAGCTCATCAGCGGCCTGTCGGTCAACTACGACGATGAAGACGTGGAGATTGAGATGAAGCGTGCGCATGTGGACATGTACGTGCGCAAGCTCCGCGAGCGCCAGCGCCGCAAAAATGTGGCCCGCGACTACAACCTGGTGCCCGTCTTCCTAGGCCGCGACAAGAAGGAGAAGCAAAGCACGCTGGGAGTTGTAGGTGGTGGTGGTGGTGGCGGCGTCGTCGGAGCGGTGGGGAGCCTTCCGACGCCAACCACTCCCGCGGTGACACCGGGAGCTCCAGCCATCCCGACAGTGCCGAAGCGTAAGATCCCCAAGGACGAGAAGGAGCAGCGGGTCAAGTTACGGGGGATGTGCCAGTTCATGGCTCAGCGGGAGTTTGAGGACTTGTTCCACAACATGCACAAGGAGCGCGTGCTGCGCGCCAAAGTACGGGAGCTGCAGCGCTACCGCCGCAACGGCATCACGCGACTGGACGAGTCGGCCGAGTACGAGGCGGCGCGGCACAAACGGGAGAAACGCAAGGAGAACAAGAGCGTAGCTACCTCGAAAACGGGCCGGGGCGGAGGGCTCGGCACAGGAGGAGGGCTTGGCGGAGGGACAGGAGGTGGCGGTGTGGGCTGCGGTGTCATCAAAGAGGAGGGCAAGGATGGCGAGTTCCCGGCCATAGAGAACCTGGCGGGCTTCGAGCTGCTGTCAGACCGGGAGAAGGTGCTGTGCAACTCACTTAACCTCAGCCCCACGCGCTACCTGACTGTCAAGACAATCATCATCAAGGACCACCTGCAGAAGAGCCAGGGCATTCCCTCCAAGAGCCGGCTGCCCAGCTACCTAGACAAGGTGCTCAAGAAACGCATCCTCAGCTTCCTCACAGAGAGCGGCTGGATATCCCGGGACGCATCCTAACAATCCATTTAGTTTGGAGGGACTGGGACAGGTCCTAACAATCCATTTAGTTTGGAGGGACTGGGACACGTCCTAACAATCCATTTAGTTTGGAGGGACTGGGACAGGTCCTAACAATCCATTTAGTTTGGAGGGACTGGGACAGGTCCTAACAATCCATTTAGTTTGGAGGGACTGGGACAGGTCCTAACAATCCATTGGGTTTGTAGGGACTGGGACATGTCCTAACAATCCATTGGGTTTGTAGGGACTGGGACAGGTCCTAACAATCCATTGGGTTTGTAGGGACTGGGACACGTCCTAACAATCCATTTAGTTTGGAGGGACTGGGACAGGTCCTAACAATCCATTGGGTTTGGAGGGACTGGGACAGGTCCTAACAATCCATTGGGTTTGTAGGGACTGGGACAGGTCCTAACAATCCATTGGGTTTGTAGGGACTGGGACAGGTCCTAACAATCCATTGGGTTTGTAGGGACTGGGACAGGTCCTAACAATCCATTGGGTTTGTAGGGACTGGGACAGGTCCTAACAATCCATTGGGTTTGTAGGGACTGGGACAGGTCCTAACAATCCATTGGGTTTGTAGGGACTGGGACAGGTCCTAACAATCCATTGGGTTTGTAGGGACTGGGACACGTCCTAACAATCCATTTAGTTTATAGGGACTGGGACAGGTCATAACAATCCGTTGGGTTTGTAGGGACTGGGACACGTCCTAACAATGTGTATGGAGTTTGTGGGGACTAAGGATTGTAGAGGGACAATGACTCTTGTTCTCTGTTGGATTGTTGCGTCTCTGTGTCTTGTTATAAACAATGTGAGATGTGTCGTAAGCTCCAGATTGGACCAAGCTGAATTTGACCACCTTTTGTCAAGTTCTGACCCAAGTCGTCGACCACCGGACTGTTTGTGAATATGTACATTGCAAAAGATTTCCCCTTTCTTAAAAAAAAGTTTGGATACCATTTACAGGAGAACGTGGAACAAATATATATTTTTGCATTTGAATCCATATGAATGATAATGTATAGGTAGATGATAGATTTATTGCAGTGAAGGATCACCTAATATTATTGGGCAAACCAGACAACACTGTTTTTCAAAGCTGTTCTCAAAGTATAAATAGTTGTGTAGTTTGTCTCCAGCTTCCTTTTAGTATGGTCCCAGATCAGTTGGTGCCAACTCCTATGGTCATTGGCAAGATGATACAAACAGATCTGGGACCAGGCTAGCTTCCATTTAGGTTAGGATGTTGTCTTGGAGAGCACAGGTTAGTGCCTATTCAAACAGCAATACAGTCGCACTGTGTTGGAAAGCAGGGGTTATCATCATTCTTACCATGAAGAGATGGCCTGCTAAACATAGAGGGGTCAGTATTTGGCAGCTAACGCTTTCATAAAGCACTGCGGTAATCCCCATTATGACGCTGTAGCTTTGTGGTGTGTCAGGCTCAGAATGTGGCACTGTGAGGGGAGCAGATTAGCCTAACTCCTCCATACTATTCTGTTGCACGTTTTCTGATTCTAGTAGGCTTTTCACTCTACTCGACTTCTAAAGAAAAAAAAAAGCTTTAAATATCGGCATTAACCAATGACATGCGATCCTAAAGCACAAATCAAAAATGTTGCATATCTTGATTTTTCACCACCGGTTAAGTTTGCCTGGGGGGGGTGGCGGCGGCGGCGTTAACTGTGTGTCGTCCTGCCAGACTGGTTTTAGCCTCTTAATGAATACGGGCTGCATGATTAGTGTATTGTGACTCATTGCTTGCTGTTTTGTTTGCTAGTGTTCCATCTATTCAAAGGGAGTTAAGTCATCATTTTCACACAAAAAAATGGAATACCTGCTACATTTGCTTCATCTATCCTCCTGGTTTATTGTTTGTTTACAGTCACATCATTCAATAAGGCTAGTGGTTCTCAAAGCAGGGGTTTTGAAACTGAATGGGAAAAATACCTTTTGTTGTTGGTGTTTAGAAACACTGGGTTAGTGTTCACATATGGCCTTGCAAGCACACTGTCAAAGGGCAGAAATATTCTGGTAGAAGAGAAAAAGGACGACTGCCACAGAAAAGCGCAGTTGGTATTAGACATTGTTTTCCATTATGTGAAATGTGTTTGTTCTAAGCACAGGTGCTTTAAAATGTCCCTGGGCATCTTCTCCCTCTGATGTCCAGTTAGCCTGTTTAAAATTGAGGTGAACTTCAGTAGAGATGTGGGTTGGTTGTATAGAAACAGTATTACATTAGACACTGTGAAATAATGTTGTGACTGCATTCGTATAGGCCTTGATATTAGCATTCCATCATAGTACATTTACCATACCACAGAGGAAATAAAAATGCTATATTTTTCTTCCCCATAAGCCTCTGAGTATCCGGACACTGACAAGGCCCCTTGGTTCTCCCATCATCTACTTGAAGATTTTTTATTTTTGTCCCAACAACTGGCGTAGTTTACAATCAAAGACTACATATCTCCTTATCTGGTTTAAGGCGAAAACAACTGTTCAAGGGTGTTAGTATGTTCTGTATTAAAAATGAAAATACTTTATACTGTATGGCTTCTTTGGTTTATTTTCACAGCATTTGGTGAGTTCAGTATGTGGTAATATTGTCAACAGTGTCATACACTTCATGGTCCTACATACAGGGAAATGGGCCAATTAAAAACAAAATCAGTGGACCTTCGAGTCCAAGTGAATCTGTTTATTAGATGCTGCTGTGGCATTGAACAGGACAACTGTCCACAGGCACACTAAATCTGACATAGCAGTCGTAAAAGAAACTGGAACAAGACCAGTATGTAGAGGATCTGGACGAGACGAAAAACTAACTGTTGGGGGAGGTTCTCTTCTGCACTGTTCAACCAATCCAGTACATGTGGAGGAGTTATGGAGTGTCTCCTGGTTAACACAGTGTTTCTAAACATACTGTACCGTCTCTGTTAACATGTCACAGGCTCGCTTTCCACTTCCCCTGAAAACCCAGAACGTCCGGTTGTTGGGGACGCGGAAGCTGCTACAGGCACACAGACTATCCAGTCTAAGTAAAGACTAATTAACGTCATTATACTGTCAATGTCCCACGCCACTAGGGCGACATCTGCCATAGCAGCGAGATACAGTGTTCTGCTGTCATGATTACATTAGAGCCTCAACGGCATGGTTGGAGAGAAATCTGTAGATTTCACCAGAGCATATTTTCATTTTGACAACCATACTCCGGCCGGCTCCTACTGTAGTGCAGCAGCTGAACAATACGTCTGTGGTTGCCTCTGAAGTATTTTACATACATACAGCATTAATGTGTTGTGTAATATTGCATATTTCACCTCCATTCACTTAATACTGTCCAGACTATTTCTGAAAATGAAGCATCGACTACATCAGGGCTCTCCAACCCTGTTCCTGGAGAGCTACCATCCTGTAGGTTCTCACTCCAACCCTGTTCCTGGAGAGCTACCATCCTGTAGGTTCACTCCAACGCTGTTCCTGGAGAGCTACCGACCTGTAGGTTCTCACTCCAACCGTTCCTGGAGAGCTACCATCCTGTAGGTTTTCACTCCAACCCTGTTCCTGGAGAGCTACCGACCTGTAGGTTCTCATTCCAACCCTGTTCCTGGAGAGCTACCGACCTGTAGGTTCTCACTCCAACCCTGTTCCTGGAGAGCTACCGACCTGTAGGTTCTCACTCCAACCCTGTTCCTGGAGAGCTACCGACTTGTAGGTTCTCACTCCAACCCTGTTCCTGGAGATCTACCGACCTGTAGGTTCTCACTCCAACCCTGTTCCTGGAGAGCTACCAACCTGTAGGTTCTCACTCCAACCCTGTTCCTGGAGAGCTACCGACCTGTAGGTTCTCACTCCAACCCTGTTCCTGGAGAGCTACCGACTTGTAGGTTCTCACTCCAACCCTGTTCCTGGAGATCTACCGACCTGTAGGTTCTCACTCCAACCCTGTTCCTGGAGAGCTACCGACCTGTAGGTTCTCACTCCAACCCTGTTCCTGGAGAGCTACCATCCTGTAGGTTTTCACTCCAACTCTGTTCCTGGAGAGCTACCATCCTGTAGGTTTTCACTCCAACCCTGTTCCTGGAGAGCTACCTACCTGTAGGTTCTCACTCCAACCCTGTTCCTGGAGAGCTACCGACCTGTAGGTTCTCACTCCAATCCTGTTCCTGGAGAGCTACCGACCTGTAGGTTCTCACTCCAATCCTGTTCCTGGAGAGCTACCTACCTGTAGGTTCTCACTCCAATCCTAATCTAGCACACCTGATTATAATAATTAGCTGGTTGATGAGGTGAGTCAGGTTAGTTACAACTGAGGTTGGAGCAAAAACCTACAGGAGGGCAGCTCTCCAGGAAGAGGGTTGGCGAGGCCTGGACTACATGTTAAGCTGTCACTGGAAGCTATACAAACACAGCAATATACAGGGCTAGGTTGTGCCAAAGACAGCATTACTTACTGGGAAAAAAATATATATTCCAATTCAATTCATTGAAAGTACTGTTTGTCCAATGAAAACAAAGACAGCAGTTTGGTATATAATCATGAGGTACATTACATTCTCCCATCCATAACAATTACAATGACTGGACAAAGAATGGACTGAAATCTGATCCTGATGACAGAAATGACTTGTCAAACTGGTTCTGTGCTATACGTGCCATCACAAGTGTTGCTTCTGCTAAAATATAATTGCACCTGGCAGATACATGGGTTGTGTCCCAATTCTACATCCTTCCCCCAAAGTATGCACTTGCACACTTCCTATCATGGATTTAACAATGCCATAAACTCCCTCCAGCCAATCCAATGCTTTTTAATCCATGACAGGGAGTGAGCAAGTGCACACTTCGGGAGAAGGGTAGAGAATCGGTATGCAGGCTGTGATGTCATCCATGGTAATAATATTAGTTCAAGTTGGATTCCCGCCTCTTTGAGGCAACGTTAGGTGGTTGGGTAGTTGGGTTGGGTGGGGCGCTTTGACCAGCCTGCAGTAGCCAAGGTGATCTGTCACCCAGGCAACAACAATGACATCACGGTCATACTGAATCTTTTTTTAAATCATGGGGCTTTGGCCACGCCCACCAGTGCCGGCCGGAGGGTGCGCCCGTGGAGTTTGTAGCCCACCTTGGTTACTATGGCGACCGTGCCGGGCTCTTTACCCTCCACAGGGGCGTGAAATAGAGCCTCGTGCTCATAGGGGTCGAACTTCTGCCCTCCGTCTGGGTTGAGCTTGACCAGGCCGTGCTTGGTGAATACCTTCTGGATCTGTTTATCTGTCATCACCAGGCCGTCGTACAGGTTCTTCAGGTGGGGGTTCTTCTGAGAGGACACCTCCTCACTGGGCACGCTTTCCGTCGCCTTCTCCAAGATGTCCGCCACCTCCAGCAGGTCTTTGCAGAACCCTTGGATTCCTGAAATGTGTGGAAAGAAAGGAGATGAGTTAGTATTCTGTTAGAAAACATAGAATGAACAACATCATCGAATATGCAGTTCTAAAAGTATTGGGACAGTGACAAATGTATTGTTGTTTTGGCTCTGTCCTCAAGCACTTTGGATTTGAAATTACACAATGACTGAGGTTAAAGCACACACTGTCAGCTTTCAATTTGAGGGTATTTTTATCCATATCGGGTGAACCGTTTAGAAATGAGAGCAATATTTGTACATAGTTCAGGATTATCCATAATCATGGTAGCATCGTTAATGTAGAGGTGTTTAGAAACATATTCTATTCTTATTTACAATAAAAGTGACTCCAAAATCACAATACATTATTTACCATTCATTTCTATTGGCCACAACATAATCAGAAACTCAACCAAAACAAACAGCGAATACATCCAACAAGTTTGTAGTCACAAGTTTGATGTAGTCATTGTGTGCTGGAAATATGGGACCAAATACTACCTTTTTTACTACTTTAATACACATAAGTAAATTTGTCCCCTAAAATGGGTGGACTATGTGCAAAAAGTTCTGTAATTTCTAAACGGTTCCCCTGACATGGATGAAAATACCCTCAAATTAAAGCTGAGGCTGTACTTTAACCTCCCAGTCTGTCATTGTATCACTTCAAATCCAAAGTGCTGGAGTACAGAGCCAAAACAACAACAAATGGCACTGTCCCAATACTTTCAGAGCTCACTGTACCTAGAGATTAACTTTATATTGCATGTTGCTTGACATCAATGAACCAAAAGGATGGTTTTAAATACCACCAAGTATGTCTGTCTCACTGGTGAGAATCAAACAAATATGCAAATGTTAGATTACCATACAACTTTGTGTCTTCCACCATCTTTTGACTCCTCGTCCTCAGGTTCTCCGTGTCTGCCAGGGCCCGCTTGTACTTGTCCTGTAGACACAGACAGAAAAGCTGAGGCCAAGAGACAATCCTGTTCTCAAAGCTCTTCTGACTAGTGAGATTCAGACAGGGTGAGGTTAACCACTAGGAAACCATTCCTAACACACTGGTTTCATTCTAGGTAGTATTCTAGCTTGGATATTGGAACAGACTTATAGTGACTGGTGTGGCGATCCAGGACTAGGGTAAAGTTGCCCCTAGACCAAGGGGAGGGGGGCAAAGTACGGCCTGAGAGCTATAAAAAAATATATATTTACAAAAATAAAGACCTTTTTCTCCCCAATTTCATGGTATCCAATTGGAAGTTACAGGCTTGTCCCATCGCTGCAACTCCCGTACGGACTCAGAAGAGGCGAACGTCAAGAGCCGAAACACGACCCAGCCAAGCCGCACTGCTTGTTGACACAATGCCCACTTAACCCAGAAGCCAGCCGCACCAATGTGTCGGAGGAAACACAGTACACCTGGCGCTGTGCCAGCGTGCATGCCCCTGGCCCGACACAGGAGTCGCTAGAGCGCGATGGGACAAGGAAATCTCGGCCTGCCAAACCCTCTCTTAACCCGGACAACGCTGGGCCAATTGTGTGTCGTCTCATGGGTCTCCCAGTCACTGCCAGCTGTGACACAGCCTGGGATTGAACCCGGGTCTGTAGTGATGCCTCACTCACTGCGATGCAGTGCCTTAGACCACTGCACCACTTGTGAAGCCCCCGAAAATGTATTTTAACAAACAATTGGTCCCCCCAAAAATGTGGCCCTCCGTTGAATTGCAAAATCCCGATGTGGCCCTCGAGACAAAAAGTTTACCCACCCCTGCCCTAGACGCTGATCTTGGGTCAGTTTGGTTTTTTCCCCTAGTAATGGTTAAGGTTAGGATTGGGGGAGGGGAGGGTGATCCTAGATCTGTACCTATGGACATTTTAACATCTTGGCCATGTACTGTTATAATCTCCACCCGGCACAGCCAGAAGAGGACTGACCACCCCTCATAGCCTGGTTCCTCTCTAGGTTTCTTCCTAGGTCCTGTCCTTTCTAGGGAGTTTTTCCTAGCCACCGTGCTTCTACACCTGCATTGCTTGCTGTTTGGGGTTTTAGGCTGGGTTTCTGTATCGCACTTTGTGACATCAGCTGATGTAAGAAGGGCTATAATAAATACATTTGATTGATTGATTGATATGGAAACTGCACCCTGGAACCAGACTCACCGTAACCTCTTTGAGCTGCTCCTCCAGCTGGCCCTTCTCCTCAGCAAGGACCTTCTCTGCTGCGCTCTGCTCAGCATTCTGGTCCTCCTCCGAGCCCTGGCCGCTTTTCTGCTGGGCTGCTGTGCATAGGAGCCGTGGGGATGCCCTAACAGAGCAGAGAGAGAGACAGAGAAATGGGTTAGATACACAACATGGGTTTAGCGATTAATGCATTGGTCACTTTAGTGCACTGTACTGGTATCCAAACATGATTAATTTGTATATGGTACATGTTATTTATTTATTTATTAACATGGTAATACCATGGTAATGGTTAGCCTCTGGTATCCCGTTGCTGAAGGCTACATCCCATACCCCAAAAACATTTACCAGCCCTCTGGGTTTACCCATTTCAGATCAACTTTTTCCAAGTCATCTAAGGCAAATCTGTAATCAAGAACGGTTTACCTTTCGGTGCGGGCCATACAATATGTGAAAAGAAACGTTGACATTAAACTTGCCCGGAGTTTACAGAATTCACAGCATATAGCCTAATCTCCATAAAATAGCGCTGCCATCTGGGATCACGTGGTAATCTCATGTGGAAACTACGGAATATTGCTGTCGGTAAAATGTGGATTTCAACGTTGTTGTTGTTTTTTTTAACCACAGTTCACACATTTAGCCCGTACCGACAGATCAGGCATTTCGGATTTGCTTTCAGTGACGCCTATATGTACAGGTCTCCCGGAGAGCAGGAAGAGGCTAGGTAATGATGTACGGTAACGTGCCATTAAAACGTTTCCTCCGCTGGCATCTTTCAGGTTGTCATCTCCCACTTGGCGAGTCTCTCTGACTGCAATCTCTCCTTGGCCAATATACAGGTAAACTACATTGTGACATTTTAGTAGCGAAGCCAAATGCCTTTGCTATAGTGTGCCACCAAACTACACCCAAAATAGCGGAACATTAAAACCTGCGGTACTGTAGCTAGCTAGTTAACGTTAGCTGCATTAGCATTGGATTAGTTGATAGGCTAACAGTTTTGAAGAAGGCGCATAGGAATTGAATGAAATGGGATTCTGCTATCAGAAATGTGCTATTGAACTGTCATTACGAAAGCAGTACAATAACTAACGTTATATGACAGGTCGTTAGTTAATAACAAGCTAACGTTACCCAACTCGATGGCACAACGTTACAGACAATGCTCTAAACAACCGTATTAACATGTACCCTCGTAATTTATTACCTTATTATTGCAGGAGATGATACTACAACAGAGTAGCTCTGTTTTACAGCTCGTACACACCAGCTCGCCATTTTCACTGATAACGCACGCTGAAGGAGCAGAGTACCCCAGTGGCAGGAGAGTGAGGTTGAGCCAATCACCTATCAGATAGAGATCCGCCTAGTAGTCGCGTCCAATCAATGATGTTATAGAGTATGACGTCGTCCTATAGTTTGGTTGAGGTGATGATAAAGGTCGAAAACTGGGCACGTGACCAAGGACAGAATTTGTGCCTTTTGTAAACTGAAGGTTATCTCTCTTTTGTAACTTTTTAACAGTGTTGAATCATCACCAAACCCATCTCTGTCCACATCACCAACAAACTATTACGGTCCAAACACACCAATACAGTCATGAAGAGGGTACGACAACACTTTCCCCCCCTCTCAGGAGACTGAAAATATGGGTCCCCAGATCCTTAAAAAGTTCTACAGCTGCACCATCAAGAGCATCCAGACCGGTTGCATCACCGCCTGGTAATGGCAACTGCTCGGCATCTGACCGTAAGGTGCTACAGAGGGTAGTGCGTACAGCCCAGTACATCACAGGGGCCAAGCTTACTGCCATCCAGGACCTATATACTAAGTGTCAGAGGAAGGCCCCAAAAAACTGTCTAAGACTGCAGTCACCCAGTCTAAGTCATAGACTGTTCTCTCTGCTACCGCACGACAAGTGGTACTGGAGCGCCAAGTCTAGGTCCAAAAGGCTCCTTAACAGTGCAGCTGTTAATGTGCAGCTGTATAGCTTTTTTAATAAAGCGATGCTCTGCCTTAACAACACTATCAACAAGGCAGGTCCTACAGGCCCTAGTTTTGTCGCACCTTGACTACTGTTCAGTCGTGTGGTCAGGTGCCACAAAAAAGGACTTAGGAAAATTGCAATTGGCTCAGAACAGGGCAGCACCGCTGGCCCTTGGATGTACACAGAGAGCTAATATTAATAATATGCATGTCAATCTCTCCTGGCTGAAAGTGGAGGAGAGATTGACTTCATCACTACTTATTTATGAGAGGTATTGACATGTTGAGTGCACTGAGCTGTCTGTCTAAACTACTGGCACACAGCTCGGACACCCATACATATCCCACAAGACATGCCACCAGAGGTCTCTTCACAGTCCCCAAGCCCAGAACAGACTATGGGAGGCACACAGTA
The DNA here is from genome assembly GCF_901001165.1 of Salmo trutta. NCBI lineage: Eukaryota > Metazoa > Chordata > Actinopteri > Salmoniformes > Salmonidae > Salmo > Salmo trutta. The sequence continues at coordinate 7,628,717 of NC_042964.1, forward strand.
CTACAGTGAGCCATGACTACATGGAACTCTATTCTACATCAAGTAACTGACGCAAGCAGTAAAATTAGATTTAAAAAAACAGATAAAAAACACCTTATGGAACAGCGGGGACTGTGAAGCAACACAAACATTGGCACCGACACATTCATACACACACATGATAACATACGCACTATACATACACATGGATTTAGTACTGTATATATGTGGTGGTGGAGTAGGTGCCTGAGGGCACACAGTGTGTTGTGAAATCTGTGAATGTATTGTAATATTGAAAAAATTGTATAAACTGCTTTAAATTTGCTGCTTTGGCAGCAGCTAATGGGTATCATAATAAATACGAAATACATTACAACCAAGCCATAAGACTACTGAACAATTAATCAAATGGCCACTTGTTTTTACACTGCTGCTACTCACTGTTTATTATCTATGCATAGTCACTTTAACCCTACCTACATGTACAAATTACCTCGACTAACCTGTAGCACCGCACATTGACTCAGTATCTACACCTGTTGTATTCGGCGCATTTGACAAATAACATTTTATTTAATGTTGATGGTAGGTTGGGGCGGGAGGTCCAGTATAATCACAAACTTACTTCCTTCACAACATCTCTGCTCAGCGAAGCGCAGGAAGTATACATGCCCTAAACATGCCCTAACTGCAGAGGCCGTATATCGCAGTAAATGCTGTATGGCCACTTTAGATATCGGATTGACCACGCAGAGCCTTTGAGTCTGAAACAACCGACTGCAGACGAAAGCCGAGGAGTGAAGTCGAGGACGTGCATTTGCTACAGCCGAAAGTGGGACACTAATGTGGTTTTCTAACTGCAGGGCTCTGTGCAACATAGTAGTGTTGCCATTGTTTATAAACGTTATTCTTTGTAATGTCGAAATAAACATGTCTCCAGCCCACATATCACACACCCATAAATGAGTTCTGTGTGTGTATGTTGTACTATCAATTGGTAGGATGGAGCCTCAATATTCATATTCAATTGTACATATCCACTATATGAATCGCGGCAAAGTTACTTCCTGTTTCATTCACATCTTCAGTCCAGTTCGCGTGGGTCAAACAAAAACACTAATGATTGGTTGGCAAATAGTGCTTCCCACAATGCAGGCGATGGGTGCAAGTTGCAGCTGGTGAAGAGCAACTGCAGGAAATTGAAGTAGGCAGAGTGGACGAGAGTGGCCTAACTCGGCGGAAACCCTATCTCCCTCCAGCAGGTGAAGTTTTTAAAAAAAATTCTCGCCAACAAAGCAAGGTGTTTTTGTATGGAGATCAATGAAAGTGTCGAATTGGGTCAACAAACAAAAGTATGGCTTATTTTCTAAGTGAAGTTTATTTGATCTAATATATGTTTCGTAATGCTTAAGCGTTCTGATATAGCTAGGACACGTGACATCGGCAATTAAAAAAAATGATTTTATGGGAGTCTTGAGATGACTATGCATATTCATGATATGAGGCTAGTAGCATAGCGTCTCTTTCCACTGAATACAGGCGGTGACGTCAACAACCCTCATCAAATATTCAAAAATATTACAATAAAGAGATGTATCCACCAATCCAAAGAAAATATAGGCGGGAGCTAGACAGACACCGTGTCACTTTGTGGACGACTCCCATTGTTAGGGTGGAGAGACATGTATCTTGTCAGTCTATCCATAATCTTTAGTTGCAGTCGAAACTTCAATTTCCTGACCTTTAATCACATGCGCTAGGTTTCCATCCAACTGTCAACAGATTTTCATCCAAATGTAAAAATAACTGCATTAAGAAAATATTCGAATTTTCCAACAAGTGGTGTGTTTCCACCAAACGGATTTATAAAATGTTTTATATATATTTTATTTTAAATTATTTTGTTATTTTATTTTTAATATAGCAGTTCAAATTACAATACAAACCAAACGGACTTGTTGTGGATAAAATCACTGCGTGATGACATAGTGCACCATTTTTTTCATCCCTGTTAGTGAGCATTTCTCCTTTGCCAAGATAATCCATCCACCTGAAAGGTGTGGCATATTAAGAAGCTGATTCAACAGCATGATCATTACATAGGTGCACCTTGTGCTGGGGAAAATAAAAGGCCACTCTAAAATGTGCAGTTTTGTCACAAAACACAATGCCATAGATGTCTCAAGTTTTGCGGGAGCATGCATTTGGCATACTGACTGCAGGAATGTCCACCCAACATCGTTTTAGAGAATTTGGCAGTACGTCTAACCGGCCTTACAAGACCACATGTAACCACACCAGCCCAGGACATCCACATCCGGTTTCTTGACCTGCGGGATCATCTGAGACCAGTCACCCGGACAGCTGATGAAACTGTGGGTTTGCTCAACCAAAGAATTTCTGCACAAACTGTCAGAAACTGTCTCAGGGAAGCTCATCGTCCTCACCAGGGTCTTGACCTGACTGCAGGTCGGCGTCGTAACCGACTTCAGTGGGCAAAGGCTCACCTTCGAGTGTGCTCTTCAAGGATGAATCCCAGTTTCAACTGTACCAGGCAGATGGCATTCTGTGGGTGAGCGGTTTCCTGATGTCAACATTGTGAACCGAGTGCCCCATGGTGGCGGTTGAGTTATGGTATGGGTAGGCATAAACTACGGACAACGAACACAATTGCATTTTATCGATGGCAATTTGAACACACAGAGATACCGTGACGAGATCCTGAGGGCCATTGTCCTGCTATTCATCTGCAGCCATCACCTCATGTTTCAGCATGATAATGCCCGGCCCCATGTCGCAAGGATCCGTACACAATTCCTGGAAGCTGAAAATGTCCCAGTTCTTTCATGGCCTGCATACACACCAGACATGTCACCGATTGAGCACCGATTGAGCACCACCCTGTTATTTTATCTGTATCCTAGGAGTTTCCTGAGTGGTAGTGGGAAGACCACACACCATATCATCGTGTGACTCCAAGTTTACTTTGAGATGATGGATATTATATACAGTACCAGTCAAAGGTTGACACACTTTAAAAAAATAAATAATGATTTTACTTTAAAAAAATATATTTTCTACATTGTAGAATAATAGTGAAGACATCAAAACTTTGAAATAACACATATGGTATCATTTAGTAAACAAATAAGTAAACAAATCAAAGTATATTTGAGATTCTTCAAAGTAGCCACCCTTTGCCTTGATGACAGCTTTGCACACTCTTGGCATTCTCTCAACCAGCTTCACCTGGAATGCTTTTCCAACAGTCTTGAAGGAGTTCCCACATATGCTGAGCACTTGTTAGCTGCTTTTCCTTCACTCTGCGGTCCAACTCATCCCAAACCATCTCAATTGGGTTGAGGTTGGGTGATTGTGGAGGCCAGGTCATCTGATGCAGCACTCCATCACTCTCCTTCTTGGTCAAATAGCCCTTACACAGCCTGGATGTGTGTTGGGTCATTATACTATTGAAAAACAAATGATAGTCCCACTAAGCACAAACCAGATGAGATGGTTTATTACTGCAGAATGCTGTGGTAGCCATGCTGGTTAAGTGTCCCTTGAATTTTAAATAAATCACTGACAATGTCAGCAGCAAAGCACCCCCCCCCCCCCACACCATCACACCTCCTCCTCCATGCTTCACAGTGGGAACCACACATGCAGAGATCATCCGTTCCCTTACTCTGCGTCTCACAAAGACACAGCGGTTGGAACCAAAAATCTCAAATTTGGACTCATCAGACTAAAGGACAGATTTCCACCAGTCTAATGTCCATTGCTGGTGTTTCTTGGCCCAAGCAAGTCTCTTCTTATTATTGGTGTCCTTTGGTAGTGGTTTCTTTGCAGCAATTTGACCATGAAGGCCTGATTCACGCAGTCTCCTCTGAACAGTTGATGTTGAGATGTGTCTTTTACTTGAACTCTGTGAAGCATTTATTTGGGCTGCAATTTCTGAGACTGGTAACTCTAATGAACATATCCTCTGCAGCAGAGGTAACTCCGGGTCTTCCTTTCCTGTGGCGGTCTTCATGAGAGCCAGTTTCATCACAGCGCATGATGCTTTTTGCGACTGCACTTGAAAAAACTTTCAAAGTTCTTGAAATGTTCCTGATTGACTGACCTCCATGTCTTAAATTAATGATGGACTGTCATTTCTCTTTGCTTATTTGAGCTTTTCTTGCCATGATATGGACTTGGTCTTTTACCAAATAAGGCTATCTGCTGTATACCCCCCTACCTTGTCACAACACAACTGATTGGCTCAAAAGTGTTAAGAAGATTTGGGTATTCCACAAATGAACTTTTAACAAGCCATACCTGAGAATCCGCCCATTTTTTTCAATGTTCGCCTAAAATGACATACCCAAATCTAACTGCCTGTAGCTCAGGCCCTGAAGCAAGGATATGCATATTCTTGATACAATTTGAAAGGAAACACTTTGAAGTTTGTGGAATTGTGAAATTAATGTAGGAGAATATAACACATTAGATCTGGTAAAAGATAATACAAAGAAAAAAACGTGTTTCCATATTTTTGTACCATCAACTTTGAAATGCAAGAGAAAGGCCATAATGTATTATTCCAGCCCAGGCACAATTTAGATTTTGGCCACTAGATGGCAGCAGTGTATGTGCAACGTTTTAAACTGATCCAATGAACAATTGTATTTCCACATTTCTAAACTGCCCAAATGTGCCTAATTGGTTTATTGATAAGTTTTCAAGTTCAGAGCTGGTGCACTCTCAAACAATAGCATGATATTCTTTCACTGTAATAGCTACTGTAAATTAGACAGTGCAGTTAGATTAAACAAGAATTTAAGCTTTCTGCCAATATCAGATATGTCTATGTCCTGGGAAATGTTCTTATTACTTACAACATCATGCTAATCACAGTAGCCTGCGTTAGCTCAACCGTCCTGTGGGGGACCACCGATCCTGTAGAGGTTTATTGAAATGCATTCCAGGTGACTACATCATGAAGCTAGTTGAGAGAATGCCAAGAGTGTGCAAAGCTGTCAACAAGGCAAACAGTGGCTACTTTGAAGAATCTCAAATAAAAAATATATTTTGATTTGCTTAACACTTTTTGGGTTACTACATGATTCCATATGTACTATTTCATAGTTTTGATGTCTTCACTATTATTCTACAATGTAGAAAATAGTAAAAATAAAGAAAAACCCTTGAATGAGTAGTTGTGTCCAAACTTTTGACTGGCACTGTACATTTTTATTCATAACGGCATTTCCGCCGCCATTTCTAGGATAATTCATTTTACCAACAAAAAATAACCTACCATATCGAACAAAAAATGATCCGTCTGCGTTTAAAAAAATTGTACCTATCACAGCTGTCCTCATTTTTTTTGATACGGTATGACTTTACTCGCATACGAACCGTTGATGGAAACTTGGTTATGGTTGTTGTAAAGTTCATGCAAGTCGGACAATTTTTATCCCCATAATGTAACAGGTGGGTAACAACGATGCTTAATGATGACCAGTTTGTTGACTTGATGAGATATCCGTGTGAAACATTGTTTTTAATTCCTCATACGAACATGACACCACCCTTTCCTCTTCAATGTTCTATTCACAGGGAGTTGTCAGAGGTTACATTTTACACAACTCTACGACTCGTTACATTTAACAAACCATGGAAGCTTGCCATCACACATTTTATACAACTAGTCTGAAACCCCCTTCAGGCAATTTTCATCTCAATTGAAAAACCTCAAAGTTTCACAGGAGCAGCACGGAGAGAGACATTTTCTCAGCAGCAGGCTCAAATTGTATTGTCCGTCTGATGCACAATTCTAGCACAAAAACCAGGGTTATGACAAGTGGCCTTCAGAGTGTGTCTGGCTGTCAAGATAGGCCATTCGTCCTGGGGCTTGTCAAATGGAAAAGGCAGCTCAGAAACACTGTGGATAATGTGGTTTTACCCTTGCAGCATTTGTGCATGCCCTCATTTCATTCATTATATGCCAGACGGGCGGCATGTCAAACAGAATGTAGAAGAGGAGAGTGGGTGGGGGGATTGAACAATCTTTGAAGAAAAATCCCATAGCCTTGTCCTTATAACAAACTCTCTCTTCGTGAATGAGGTGAAGCTGTACAGCAGGGTTGGGGTCAATTCCATTTCAATAACAGTCAATTCAGGAAGTACACTGAAGTTCTAATTTACATTTTTTAAATGCTTTTCAATTAATTTTGAATTGGAATTATGTTTACTTTCTGAATTGACAGGGATTTTAAATTCAATTAACCACATCCCTGCTGTATAGTCCATTCGATATGTTCTAAGTCAAACTAAATTATAATGTTCTGCTGACATGGGGAAATATTTGTGTTGATAATTTACACAAAGATATTGTGAGGGCTTATAAAATTTTATTTCAATGACTTTTTGAATGTCTATCTGAAGAAAATGATAGTGTGAGTACACGTTACATAGCCGAAAGTATGTGGACACCTGCTCGTCCAACATCTCATTCCAAAGTCATTGGCATTAATATGGAGTTGGTCCCCCCCCCCCCCCCCCTTTGCTGCTACAACAGCCTCCACTCTTCTGGGAAGGCTTTCCACTAGATGTTGGAACATTGCTGCGGGGACTTGCTTCCATTCAGCCAAAAGAGCCTTAGTGAGGTCGAGCACTGATGTTGGGCGATTAGACCTGGCTCGCAGTTGGTGTTCCAATTCATCCCAAAGGCTCTGTGCAGGCCAGTCAAGTTCTTCCACACTGATCTTGACAAACCATTTCTCTATGGACCTCGCTTTGTGCACGAGGAATTGTCATGCTGAAACAGGAAAGGGCCTTCCCCAAATTGTTGGCACAAAGTTGGAAGCAAAGAATCATCTAGAATGTCATTGTATGCTGTAGCGTTATGATTTCCCTTGACTGGAATTAAAGGGTCTAGCCTGAACCATGAAAAACAGCCCCAGACCATTATTCATCCTCCACCAAACTTTACAGTTGCCATTATGCATTGGGGCAGGTAACAATCTCTTGGCATCTGCCAAACCCAGATTTGTTTGTCGGACTGCCAGATGGTGAAGCGTGATTCATCACTCCAGAGAACGTGTTTCCACTGCTCCAGAGTCCAATGGCGACAAGCTTTACACCACTCCAGCCGATGCTTGGCATTGCGCATCGTGATCTTAGGCTTGTGTGCGGCTGCTTGGCCATGGAAACCCATTTCATGAAGCTCCCGATGAAATGTTCTTGTGCTGACGTTGCTTCCAGAGGCAGTTTGGAACTCGGTAGTGAGAGTTGCAACCGAGGACAGACAATTTTTACGTGCTACGCGCTTCAGCACTCGGTGGTCTCATTCTGTGAGTTTTACTTTTTCATCCTTCCACAAGATATAGTCCCGACACAAATCTAGAGATGCTACCTAAGCCGGCTGGTCGTTCGTTCTATCGTTTTGGTTGCCAGAGACGCAATCCAGTCGTTAAGCCTTTTTGTTCTGTATCTATGGACGTGACTCAGTCGTTAAGTCTTTTTGTTCTGAATCTATGGACGTGACCCAGTCGTTCAGCCTTTTTGTTCCGTATCTATGGACGTGACCCAGTCGTTGGTTCTAAATGTTCCATTGCCATACTGGCTGGCAACGTTCTTATCCCTTCGCTAGCAAGCCAACTACGGCTAACTTACAGTCACGTCAAACAGGGCAGCCAGAATAACAACAAAGTAGCCTCATTTGCATTTGTTTAAGCTGTTTTCTAGTGACATTTATTTGGATACATCCATAACAATGAGCTAATGAGGCGTGATTTCACCTGGCATAGAAAATGTGCTCTCTCGTCAGGACATTGTTGTTCAGAGGATCTAGCCAACAACTCAAACACAATCACTCTCTCTCTCTCTCTCTCTCTCCCTGTCTCTGTCTCTCTCTGTCTCTGTCTTTCTGTCTCTCTCTGTCTCTCTCTTTCTCTCTCTCTCTCTGTCTCTCTGTCTCTGTCTCTCGCTCTCTGTCTCTTTCTGTCTCTGTCTCTCTGTGTCTCTCTCTGTCTCTTTCTCTCTGTCTCTCAAATTGTTTTGATACCTAAAGGGGTCCTAAAATTCTAAATCAAATAGCTAAATGATCCATGGTACTGTGCTGTATGACATTCTTACAATAATGAATATGTCAGCTTAGAACCCCAGTTCAGTCTGTGGCTTCAGAGTAGCATGTCTTACACAATCTCAGTGTCAACCAATTAAAGGCCCACTGCAGTCCACATTTCTTTCCTGTGTTTTATATAGATTTCCACACTATGAGGTTTAAGCGTAAGAGTTGTTTGAAGAGAACATCCAAAATTTCAGCCTGTTTTGGTACGACGGGGTTTTGGCCTGCCTGGTGACATCAGTAAATTAGTTTAAAAAAAAAAAAGAATTGAAAACAATCACAGTAAGGTACTTAATAATTGTTACCCAGAAATTATTTGATATTGAGATTAAAACTGCTGCATTGGACCTTTAATTATAGAATTAGAGGAGGAAAATGCAAATTGACATTCTGTAATCTGGTATTTTGCTAAGCTATTAGCAATGAGCTGAAGGAGCATTCCAAAACATTGATCCAGATAATGACAGGATGATTCTTTCATTGCCTGAGAAGGTTATACGAAACAGCACTAACCAATTATTGACGAAAGATCTGATCTGTTTGGTCAGAAGACCAATTAGTGGCAAAATATCAGAATTGGGCTGCCTGTGCCATACAATCCAGGATCAATTGCTGCTCTTTAAATCTGTACTGGGGCCAAATAGAAAGATGAAGATGCCTTAGAAGATAGATTTAGTTTCTTCTCATTAGAATGTCTTCGCCAATGTACTGTACTCTTCTTGTATCTGTGTTTTCTTTGAACACTAACATGATCTGAGAGGGAGAGTTTAGCAGCGGGGACACCCAGCCACCCACATCCTCATCACAAAGATAAAAGATGAAGACAAAATGATCTCCTTCGTGTATGTGTTGAAAGATCAGCACAGATCATTTTAACTGATGCAATATATTACATTGTGTGACGGGGTAGCAACCTTTCCTAGGGTGACCCTAATTTATGGAGAACATATACAATGTATAAAAGCACCCCTTAAACACATGAGTGGTTTTGTCCCTAAATGTGTAGTTTGTACCTTGTCATTACTGTGCAAGTCTATTTCTTAGGGAAACCATTTTGTGACTATGATGTTTTGAAGACATTTTAGGTGTTTTAAATACCCAATGGCTTTAGTTTTTTTTCAACGAATGTGAATTCAAAGTGAAATCAACAACAAATGTCACAATGTAATTGGATTTAGGTTCAAAGTTGGGTGAGAAAAAGATAAAATGCCCTTTATGTTGATGACTTTTTACAAATCCAATCAGGTTTCCAACTTTGATTCAACGTCATCATATTGATTTTTTGGGGTTGAAATGATGCCCGTGTGGCTCAGTTGGTAGAGCATGGTGTGTGCAACGCCAGGGTTGTGGGTTCGATTCCCACGGGGGACCAGTACGGAGAAAAAATGTATAAAATGTATGCATTCACTACTGTAAGTCGCTCTGGATAAGAGCGTCTGCTAAATGACTAAAATGTGAAATGTTTTGTTGTTGAAAGAAATGTAATACACATCATAACTGGGTTATTCCAAGAGCCGCAGCCCCTGAAATGAATCAGTGAACCTCATCCCTGCTCATCTGTCTGCTACCTCCCTGACGTCATTCCCCGTTCATCTATTTCCAGACAATTCTCCAAAGTTGAAGTGGGTAGACAGATGAGTGTTTGTTGTCCTCTGCCGTGGTTTTATCTAGGTTAAGGACCTATTCCTTATGAATAGTCATTGTGACTGTAACACCCTGGGGACCTGGCTGGGGACGCTTTCTTCTACTGCTGTACAGTTAACGGTGACAGAAGAGAAGCACCGAAATAGCGGACTGATGTCATGCAGAGAGATGGGAAAGAGGCAGAGAGCAGCCTGAAAGAGACAGAGAGAGAGTTAAGTTAACTGTTCATAAAAATCTTAATAGATTCTCATGCAAATAGAAAATCCGAGACAAGTTTCCTATTGGCCAGATTATTTATGCCAAGTTTCCGATTGGCCAGGTTATTTATTATTTATGAGCAGGGATCTTTCATAATCCTTTGTTCTCATACAATGAGACTAAGGTTGTTACATTACAGAGGAGCTGTCACTTGTCTTTATACATATACAATAGCTACTGTTACATTACAGAGGACCTGTCACTTGTCTTTATACATATACAATAGCTACTGCTGCTTGGTGTTACAAAAATAAATGTCTGTGATTGACAGACAACCCCACGTGCTATATCATTAATGGTCAATAGAGGGCGTTGAAGTAGAGTCTGTAGCCTGGTCCCGGAAAACCATGTAATGGGCAGGCTTTTGTTCTAATCCAGAATATAAACCCCCAAACATGTTGTCTGAGGCCCAGGAGAAGAGAGTGTATTCTATACATTAGAAATGTAGAGTTTCTTTCTGTCCAGTATGGATGAATGTTCATGACAGCCGGACATTCATCCATCTTGTCCTTTTGGTGACTGAATTCCCTGTCATACATAAAGAGGAATATAGTTGCACATTTAGTTCATCAGTGTGTGTGTGTGTGTGTGTGTGTGTGTGTGTGTGTGAGCTGGGTGTATTGTCCCACTGAAGTATATGTTTGTGAGAGGCCCTCTCTGTCTCCGTGCAAGTTTTGCTTTGTATTCCAAGCGGCGGGACCATTAAATGTTAATCCGTCTCTTGAAAATCCCCAGTGGTGCGAATAAAGATGGATTCCCTCTCATTAAATCCTTCATATTTGTTGGCGTTCATTCCCTTATTGGGCCTCTCAGTCCCCTATAGACACAGAACGGATTCACCTTGTGCATGGTGCTTACTGCAGAGCATTAACCAGTGTAAGACATTGACAAAGGATCACATTTCCCGCCCTATCTCCCTCAACCCCAACCACAAGCCCATCCTCCAAGGAATTTGGTATTGCTTGCTGTTTGGGGTTTTAGGCTGGGTTTCTGTATAAGCACTTTGTGATATCTGCTGATGTAAAAAGGGCTTAATAAACACATTTGATTGATTGAAAACTTCTCATAGAATTTTCTGCCATGAAGTCTTGTCTCTATCAGGTGTCCTCCATCTAACCTTCTGTGTGGAATAACTTTGTGGCTTTAATTAGCTGGTAAATTTCTCGGTGTGATCGCATAATTTCCTCCAGTCTCCCTAGGCCCGGAGAAAAGCATGAAAGCCCCCCTCTCCCTTGATTATGATTAAGATGTTTGCGTAGCTGGGCGTAAACAGATCTGTCACAATTAGCGGTCTTAGGGAAGCGTGGCATTCCTTAGTTCCTACTTTCCCTTGATGTGGACAAATGGCACGGACCACTAGGGGTGGGATGATGGGAGGGTCCCTTAGCGGATGGGAGATGGGCGGTAACCTTAGGGGGGAGCTGGATTGATTGGGAGTTCTGGATGGGAAGGTTTGTGGAAAATATCCCCTTGAGATTAGAAGCACGGAAGTTGGCCCTCCCACCCTCCAACTCTCTCTAATGCTTGGCATTCACAACTTCTGAAATAAAATTAAAACTTGGACGTGCTTACATCTCCCGATTTCCTTGTCCCAAATCTTTCATTCCATCCATCCTCAACCCCTTGCATTTTCTCAGTTGTGGTAGGAAACAAAACGCAGACGCGCAAACAGAGAGCTGCTTTAACAAATAGTGTGCACATTATTATGTTCAGAAATATCCAACAAAGAGATGGAGGTGCAGAATATGGATGGTTGGGCAGACGTGGACAATATGGACTTTCTAATCTATTCTAATATCCACTGTGCTCACCAGGGTGCTTGTCTTTCCATTGTCTTCTTGGTTTCACAGAGAAGGCAGCTGTGTTCTCTCCACAGCTCCGTAGATCTGTCTCCCATCACCTTGGTCCTCACGGTGCTTGTTGTGGTTGTGGTTGTTGTTGTTGCTGCTGTTACTGTTGTTGCTTTCCTCTTCCCCATCATTGTTTTGGTCTCACATGCTGAGCGCTCTTCTTCTTTTTCTTCTTCTTCTTTGGTATAATGTCGTTCGCAGCAATTGTATGTGCATTCCGTCACATACTGTACAGGTGGATAATAAAGATCAGAAAAGGAAAAAATGCGGGGTATAAAATGTAAAAAAAATTAAAATATACACTACCGTTGAGAGAAATTGCCAAGAAACTGAAGATCTTGTACAACGCTGTGTACTACTCCCTTCACAGAACAGCAAAAACTGTCTCTAACCAGAATAGAAAGACGAGTGGGAGGCCCCGGTGCACAACTGAGCAAGAGGACAAGTACATTAGAGTGTCTAGTTTGAGAAACAGACGCCTCACATGTCCTCAACTGGCAGCTTCATTAAATAGTACCCACAAAACACCAGTCTCAACGTCAACAGTGAAGAGGCGACTCCAGGATGCTGGCCTTCTAGGCAGAGTTCCTCTGTCCAGTGTCTGTGTTCTTTTGCCCATCTTAATATTTTCTTTTTATTGGCCAGTCTGAGATATGGATTTTTCTTTGCAACTCTGCCTAGATGGCCAGCATCCCGGAGTCGCCTCTTCACTGTTGACGTTGAGACTGGTGTTTTGCAGATACTATTTAGTAGGCACACAGCAGTAATGTGTAGGTAGTGTGTAGTAATTCAATAGGGATTTAGTAGGCACACAGCAGTAATGTGTAGGTATTGTGTAGTAATTCAATAGGGATTTAGTAGGCACACAGCAGTAATGTGTAGGTATTGTGTAGTAATTCAATAGGGATTTAGTAGGCATACAGCAGTAATGTGTAGGTATTGTGTAGTAATTCAATAGGGATTTAGTAGGCATACAGCAGTAATGTGTAGGTATTGTGTAGTAATTCAATAGGGATTTAGTAGGCATACAGCAGTAATGTGTAGGTATTGTGTAGTAATTCAATAGGGATTTAGTAGGCACACAGCAGTAATGTGTAGGTATTGTGTAGTAATTCAATAGGGATTTAGTAGGCACACAGCAGTAATGTGTAGGTATTGTGTAGTAATTCAATAGGGATTTAGTAGGCACACAGCAGTAATGTGTAGGTATTGTGTAGTAATTCAATAGGGATTTAATAGGCATACAGCAGTAATGTGTAGGTAGTGTGTAGTAATTCAATAGGGATTTAGTAGGCATACAGTGTCACGTGTGCTCCCTCTCCAGCTGCTCGTTATGGTGCACACCGGTCAACATCGTTACGCACCTGCGCATCATCAGACTCACCTGGACTCCATCACTTCCCTGATTAGTTCCCTATATATGTCACTCCCTTTGGTTCCTTCCCCAGGTGTCATTGTTTCTGTTTCATGTCTGTGTGCTGTTAGTGTTTCTTGTTTTGTATTATGTTCCGTTTATTTTATTAAAATACTCACTCCCTGAACTTGCTTCCAGACTCTCAGCACATCGTTATATACAGCAGTAATGTGTAGTAATTCAATAGGGATTTAGTAGGCATACAGCAGTAATGTGTAGGTATTGTGTAGTAATTCAATAGGGATTTAGTAGGCATACAGCAGTAATGTGTCGGTATTGTGTAGTAATTCAATAGGGATTTAGTAGGCATACAGCAGTAATGTGTAGTAATTCAATATGGATTTAGTAGGCATACAGCAGTAATGTGTAGTAATTCAATAGGGATTTAGTACGCATACAGCAGTAATGTATCATAGTTCAATAGGGATTTAGTAGGCATACAGCAGTAATGTATCATAGTTCAATAGGGATTTAGTAGGCATACAGCAGTAATGTGTAGTAATTCAATAGGGATTTAGTAGGCATACAGCAGTAATGTGTCGGTATTGTGTGGTAATTCAATAGTGAACATGTAGGTTTTAAGTAGTAGATACCAAAAGTGCAGTAGTCTTAAGGAAGAATTACAGTATGCAGTGATTTGAATAGGAAATATGTAGTGTTCACCACTAGTGAAACGTCCCAATTTATAACTCATTACTACTTAAACTACTACATCAATCACTTATTTTTACTACATCTCAATAGCAATCAGGTAGTAAAACCAGTAGGTTTTGTGTAGTAGTAATTTAGTAGTACTTTTTCATGTGGGTGCAGCACTTACATTCCATTGCTCTCAATGAGCATTTTTTTCCCCCATACAATGATGAGACATTGTGAATGGTGCATTGACTGAACAGTAAGAAGTCCTATCCTTCTGAATCAAGCATGGTTGAGAAGTTTCCATCACATTGTGCCATGTGGGCTTCCGTAGCTCCCCAGAAGGTTAATGCAAGATCAATCATAACTGACGGTTAGGTAATGTGTTAGTTACAGTTAAATGGTTGCTTTGTGTGAAGCAGAGGGTACTGTTGCTTCCCGGTCAGTGCCTGTACACCTACAGGGAACATGAAAACAGTCGCTCCAGGATCTCTTTCATGGGTGAGCATAGCACTTACCAAGGTCCTTCACTAATTTGCACCCGTTATGCTGTTTGTGTGTGGGGCCAGGGTGAGTTATCAGACAGGTGGTGTTTAATCTCAGACGACAGAGCGTGACAGTAGGTCTCCCGAGGAGGGAGGCCATGAAGAGAACGACCCCCGTTTGTGTCGCTTTATGGACGGTTACAGTCCTGACGGGGATATACACACACTGACTACCACACACACACACACACACTGACTACCACACACATGCTGACTACCACACACACTGACTACCACACACACACACACACGGACTACCACACACATGCTGACTACCACACACACTGACTACCACACACACACACACACTGACTACCACACACATGCTGACTACCACACACACTGACTACCACACACACACACACACTGACTACCACACACATGCTGACTACCACACACACTGACTACCCACACACACACACACACACACACACACACACACACACACACACACACACACACACACACACACACACACACACACACACACACTGACTACTACACACATGCTGACTACCACACACACTGACTACCACACACACACACACACGGACTACCACACACATGCTGACTACCACACACACTGACTACCACACACACACACACACACACACGCTGACTACCACACACATGCTGACTACCACACGTACACACACACACTGACTACCACACACATGCTGACTACCACACACACTGACTACCACACACACACACACACACACACACACACACACACACACACACTGACTACTTCACACATGCTGACTACCACACACACACACACTGACTACCACACACATGCTGGCTACCACACACACACACACTGACTACCACACACATGCTGACTACCACACACACACACACTGACTACTACACACATGCTGACTACCACACACACACCCATGCACTGACTACCCCCCCACACAGACAGAGTATGTGTTGCTTAATGGACGGTTGCGGTACTGACTGGGTGAGATCCAGTGAGCCTCAGGGAGGGGAGGGTGAGGGGGTGATTGGTTTTAGACTAGCCCACTGAAGTAATTACTCCTGGGGTTACACAGGTCTAATCGCTGGCTACCTCATTACTTCACTGGAACATCCTATTAAAACGTGCTTGATACATTATTAGCACCCCATCAAGGTGTGTGGGTCCTCCTAGTTAATGGGACTGTATGACTATGCCATGATTGAGGGATTATATGGCGTTCCAAGATTGAAGATGACGTGATCTTGGCCATGCATGACTTCACCACCAATATAAAATGGTGGTCTTGGTTTTAGTCTTGGTTATAGGCCATCAATGAACTAACGTTATACAGTTAAGTGTCACACAGTATACAGAGGTTAGCCCACAAAGCCAATACAACACCAACACATGACTTTAACTGACAAGCACTTAGATAGCTTGTAGACAAACTGTTTGCAAAGGCGATGGAAAAGGAGTTGGTCAAATCCCAAACAGGCTAGAAATCCAGGCTAGCATTCAGGCTAGAAACCCAGGCTAGCATTCAGGCTAGAAATCCAGGCTAGCATTCAGGCTAGAAACCCAGGCTAGCATTCAGGCTAGAAACCCAGGCTAGCATTCAGGCTAGAAACCCAGGCTAGCATTCAGGCTAGAAACCCAGGCTAGCATTCCAATGTACAGTATCTGTAGCTCAGATGGTAGAGCATGGTGTTTGCAACGCATGGTGTTTGCAACGCCAGGGTTGTGGGTTCGATTCCCACGGGGGGGCCATGTATGAAATGTATGCATTCACTACTGTAAGTTGCTCTGGATAAGAGTGTCTGCTAAATGACTAAAATGTAAATGTAAAAATGTATGTATGTTCCATTTTCCATCATTCTAACACATTCCGCTGGGTGATTGCGTCACACTCACAGTAACGGTCATACTTAGAAAATATATAAAATCGTTGACGTACAGACAACAATGGGGATAGTGACTTTCACTGTATTACGTGGTTCCAAGTCAAATAGCATAACCTTCTGGTGAAGTAAACTGTACATATCTAAGCATGCTATTGCTGGTTGACTATGTCGATGAAGTGTGTGAGTCTATGAAGTTATGGGTGAATGATACTGGTTGTTTTGTGTCATATTAACACACACACTGGGTCTGTATTCAACAAGGGTCTCAGAATAGGAGTTCTGATCTAGGATCAGCTCCCATCTTTCCATTTAAACGTATTCATTATGATCTGAAAGGTAACACTGATCCTAGAACAGCGGTCATACTCTGAGACCCTTAATGAATACAGGCCCTGGTCCATCCCTCCACTGAGAAAAGCACCACGTTTTGCTCCATGGACTGTCTTGGTTAGCTGGATGTTGTTTTGATTAAGGTGAAAGAGATCTCCCTATTCAGATACTGTGGGTGTTCAATACAAATAAAAAACATAATTCTACCAGCCTAATAGAGCAGTTTGCTTTTTAATTTACACCATCACATAGATAACTACAGCCCTACTATATGACCCCCTGCATTACACCATCACATAGATAACTACAGCCCTACTATATGAACACCTGCATTACACCATCACATAGATAACTACAGCCCTACTATATGACCCCCTGCATTACACCATCACATAGATAACTACAGCCCTACTATATGACCCCCTGCATTACACCATCACATAGATAACTACAGCCCTACTATATGAACACATGCATTACACCATCACATAGATAACTACAGCCCTACTATATGACCCCCTGCATTACACCATCACATAGATAACTACAGCCCTACTATATGAACACCTGCATTACACCATCACATAGATAACTACAGCCCTACTATATGACCCCCTGCATTACACCATCACATAGATAACTACAGCCCTACTATATGACCCACTGCATTACACCATCACATAGATAACTACAGCCCTACTATATGACCCCCTGCATTACACCATCACATAGATAACTACAGCCCTACTATATGACCCCCTGCATTACACCATCACATAGATAACTACAGCCCTACTATATGAACACCTGCATTACACCATCACATAGATAACTACAGCCCTACTATATGACCCCCTGCATTACACCATCACATAGATAACTACAGCCCTACTATATGAGCCCCTGCATTACACCATCACATAGATAACTACAGCCCTACTATATGACCCCCTGCATTACACCATCACATAGATAACTACAGCCCTACTATATGACCCCCTGCATTACACCATCACATAGATAACTACAGCCCTACTATATGACCCCCTGCATTACACCATCACATAGATAACTACAGCCCTACTATATGACCCCCTGCATTACACCATCACATAGATAACTACAGCCCTACTATATGAACACATGCATTACACCATCACATAGATAACTACAGCCCTACTATATGACCCCCTGCATTACACCATCACATAGATAACTACAGCCCTACTATATGAACACATGCATTACACCATCACATAGATAACTACAGCCCTACTATATGACCCCCTGCATTACACCATCACATAGATAACTACAGCCCTACTATATGAGCCCCTATATTACACCATCACATAGATAACTACAGCCCTACTATATGACCCCCTGCATTACACCATCACATAGATAACTACAGCCCTACTATATGACCCCCTGCATTACACCATCACATAGATAACTACAGCCCTACTATATGACCCCCTGCATTACACCATCACATAGATAACTACAGCCCTACTATATGAACACCTTCATTACACCATCACATAGATAACTACAGCCCTACTATATGACCCCCTGCATTACACCATCACATAGATAACTACAGCCCTACTATATGACCCCCTGCATTACACCATCACATAGATAACTACAGCCCTACTATATGACCCCCTGCATTACACCATCACATAGATAACTACAGCCCTACTATATGACCCCCTGCATTACACCATCACATAGATAACTACAGCCCTACTATATGACCCCCTGCATTACACCATCACATAGATAACTACAGCCCTACTATATGAACACATGCATTACACCATCACATAGATAACTACAGCCCTACTATATTACCCCCTGCATTACACCATCACATAGATAACTACAGCCCTACTATATGAACACATGCATTACACCATCACATAGATAACTACAGCCCTACTATATGACCCACTGCATTACACCATCACATAGATAACTACAGCCCTACTATATGACCCCCTGCATTACACCATCACATAGATAACTACAGCCCTACTATATGAACACCTGCATTACACCATCACATAGATAACTACAGCCCTACTATATGACCCCCTGCATTACACCATCACATAGATAACTACAGCCCTACTATTTGAACACATGCATTACACCATCACATAGATAACTACAGCCCTACTATATGAGCCCCTGCTTTACACCATTACATAGATAACTACAGCCCTACTATATGAGCCCCTGCTTTACACCATCACATACAGTACCAGTCAAAAGTTTGGACACACCTACTCATTCAAGGGTTTTTTCTTTATGTTTACGATTTTCTGTTGAATAATAGAACAATAGTGAAGACGTCAAAATAATAAAATAACACATATGGAATCATGTAGTTCGCAAAAGAGTGTAGCCCTTACACAGCCTGGAAGTGTGATTGGGGTCATTGTCCCATTGAAAAACAAATGGTAGTCCCACAAAGCACAAACCAGATGGGATGGCATATCGCTGCAGAATGCTGTGGTAGCCATGCTTGTTAAGTGTGCCTTGAATTCTAAATAAATCCCTGACAGTGTCACCAGCAAAGCACACCCACACCATCACACCTCCTCCTCCATGCTTCACGGTAGGAACCACACATGTGGAGATCATCCGTTCACTTACTCTGCGTCTCACAATGACACGGTGGTTGGAACCAAAAATCTCACACTTGGACTCATCAGACCAAAGGACAGATTTCCACCAGTCTAATGTCCATTGCTCGTGTTTCTTGGCCCAAGCAAGTCTCTTCTTATTATTGGTGTCCTTTGGTAGTGGTTTCTTTGTAGCAATTCGACCATGAAGGCCTGATTCACGCAGTCGCCTCTGAACAGTTTATGTTGTGATGCGTTTGTTGAACTCTGTGAAGCATTTATTTTGGCTGTAATCTGAGGTGCAGTTAATTGCCAATTTCTGAGGCTGGCAACTCTAATGAACTTATCCTCTGCAGCAGAGGCAACTCTGGGTCTTCCTTTCCTGTGGCGGTCCTCATGAGAGACAGTTTAATTATCATAGCGCTCTATGGTTTTTGCGACTGCAAGTTCTTGAAATGTTCTGTATTGACTGACCTTCATGTCTTAAAGTAATGTTGGACTGTCATTTCTCTTTGCTTATTTGAGCTGTTTTTGCCATAATACGGACTTGGTCTTTTAACAAATAGGGCTATTTTCTGAACACCACCCTTACCTTGTCACAACACAACTGATTGGCTGAAACGCATTAAGAAGGAAAGAAATACATATAAGCCAGCCGCACCAATGTGTCTGAGGAAATTCCGTGCACCTGACGACCGTGCCCGCCACAGGAGTTGCTAGTGCGCGATGGGACAAGGACATCCCTGCTGTCCAAACCGTCCCCTAAAGCGGAAACGCTGGGCCAATTGTGCGCCACCCCATGGGTCTCCCGGTCACGGCCGGCTACAACAGAGCCTGGACTTGAACCCAGAATCTGTAGTGGCATAGCACTGTTAATTGAAATGCATTCCAGGTGACTACCTCATGAAGCTGGTTGAGAGAATGTGAAGAGTGTGCAAAGTTGTCATCAAGGGAAAGGGTGGCTACTTTGAAGAATCTCAAAGAATTTGTTTAACACTTTTTTGGTTATTATATGATTCCATATGTGTTATTTCATAGTTTGGATGTATTCACAATTATTCTACAATGTCATTTTTTTTTAATAATGAAAAACCCTTGTATGAGTAGGTGTGTCCAAACTTTTGTCTGGTATTGAATACACACACCCACACACTATGTGTATATATATATATATATATTGGGAGCAGAGTGGGAGAATACAGATGATGGTGAGTGTGTGTGTGTATACACACCATCATCTGTATTCTCCCACTCTGCTCCCAATGCCATGTGTGTGTTGTCTGCTCTTTTCATGAGTTAACCAAACAGAGAGGTACTAGGGGGAGAGGGGGAGGTAAAGGACTGGAGGAGAGGGGGAGGTAAAGGTCTAGGGGAGAAGGGGGAGGTAAAGGACTAGGGGAGAGGGGGACGTAAAGGACTAGGGGAGAGGGGGGAGAGGGGGAGGTAAAGGACTAGGGGAGAGGGGGGAGAGGGGGAGGTAAAGGACTAAGGGAGAGGGGGGAGAGGGGGAGGTAAAGGACTAGGGGAGAGGGGGGAGGTAAAGGACTAGGGGAGAGGGGGGAGGTAAAGGACTAGGGGAGAGGGGGAGAGGGGGAGGTAAAGGACTAGGGGAGAGGGGGGAGAGGGGGAGGTAAAGGACTAGGGGAGAGGGGGGAGAGGGGGAGGTAAAGGACTAGGGGAGAGGGGGGAGAGGGGGAGGTAAAGGACTAGGGGAGAGGGGGGAGGTAAAGGACTAGGGGAGAGGGGGGAGGTAAAGGACTAGGGGAGAGGGGGGAGAGGGGGGAGGTAAAGGACTAGGGGAGAGGGGGGAGAGGGGGACGTAAAGGACTAGGGGAGAGGGGGGAGAGGGGGAGGTAAAGGACTAGGGGAGAGGGGGGAGAGGGGGAGGTAAAGGACTAGGGGAGAGGGAGGAGAGGGGGACGTAAAGGACTAGAGGGGCGGATCGGGGAGAGGGGGGAGAGGGGGAGGTAAAGGCCTAGAGTGAGGGGGAGGGGAGGGAAGGGAAGGAGGGGGTAGATGTGGAGGTAAAGGACTAGGGGGGAGGGGGGAGAGGGGGTAGATGTGGAGGTAAAGGACTAGAGGGGGAGGGAGGAGAGGGGGTAGATGTGGAGGTAAAGGACTAAGGGGGGAGGGGGGTAATGTGTAGGTAAAGGACTAGGGGAGAGGGGGAGGTAAAGGACTAGCGGAGAGGGGGAGGTAAATTACTAGGAGAGAGGGGGAGAGGGGGAGGTAAAGGACTGGGGGAGAAGGGGGAGGTAAAGGTCTAGGGGAGAGGTGGGAGTGGGGATGTGGAGATAAAGGACTAGGAGGGAGGGGGGAGAGGGGGAGGTAAAGGACTAGGGGGGAGGGGGGAGGTAAAGGACTAGCAGAGAGGGAGGAGAGGGGGAGGTAAAGGACTAGAGAGAGGGGGAGGGGGGAGAGAGGGGGTAGATGTGGAGGTAAAGGACTAGGGGAGAGGGGGGAGGTAAAGGACTAGGGGAGAGGGGGGAGGTAAAAGACTAGGGGGGAGGGGGGAGGGGGAGGTAAAGGACTAGGGGAGAGAGGGGGAGAAGGGGAGGTAAAGGACTGGGGGAGAGGGGGAGGTAAAGGACTGGGGAGAAGGGGGAGGTAAAGGTCTAGGGGAGAGGTGGGAGTGGGGATGTGGAGATAAAGGACTAGGAGGGAGGGGGGGGAGGGGGAGGTAAAGGACTAGGGGGGAGGGGGGAGAGGGGGAGGTAAAGGACTAGGGGGGAGGGGGAGGTAAAGGACTAGGGGAGAGGGAGGAGGTAAAGGACTAGGGGGGAGGGGGAGGTAAAGGACTGGGGGAGAGGGGGGAGAGGGGGAGGTAAAGGACTAGGGGGGAGGGGGAGGTAAAGGACTAAGGGAGAGGGGGACGTAAAGGACTAGGGGAGAGGGGGGAGAGGGGGACGTAAAGGACTAGGGGAGAGGTGGGAGAGGGGGACGTAAAGGACTAGGGGAGAGGTGGGAGAGGGGGACGTAAAGGACTAGGGGAGAGGTGGGAGAGGGGGACGTAAAGGACTAGGGGAGAGGTGGGAGAGGGGGACGTAAAGGACTAGGGGAGAGGTGGGAGAGGGGGACGTAAAGGACTAGGGGAGAGGGGGGAGAGGGGGACGTAAAGGACTAGGGGAGAGGTGGGAGAGGGGGACGTAAAGGACTAGGGGAGAGGTGGGAGAGGGGGACGTAAAGGACTAGGGGAGAGGTGGGAGAGGGGGACGTAAAGGACTAGGGGAGAGGTGGGAGAGGGGGAGGTAAAAGACTAGGGGAGAGGGGGGAGAGGGGGAGGTAAAGGACTAAGGGGGAGGGGGTAATGTGTAGGTAAAGGACTAGGGGAGAGGGGGTAGATGTGGAGGTAAAGGACTAGGCAGGAAGAGATGCAGGTGAAAAAAGAGACAAAAATAGAGAAACCCAATAATACAGAAAATGGATAGGAGGACTTCAGGGAGCAAGGAACCCTCTCACACCCTCCTCTCCTCTCCTCTCCTCTCCTCTCTTCTCCTCTCCTCTCCTCCAGTAGGTCCTACTCCATCAAATATTCAAACTGCAGCTCCTCCTCATCCTCTGGACAACTGAAACAACTAATCCATGAATAGTAAACAGCCTGTGGTTCACCATTTATTGTAAACCAACAAAAACAAACTTGCCAACGGACAAAATGGAGGACCAGGGCTGCCTGGCAGTGAACCATACATTACAGAGATTAGTTTTTCTACACAGGTAGTTAACCTACGCGGAGACTCAGAGATTGCGAACGAAATGGCACCCAATCCCCTACATAATGCAGTTCTTTCAACTAGGGCCCAGAGACTCCTATTTAACAGTTTGTTTTCCTGTCTACATGTACAGGGACTCTACAGTGTTGTTATGGGTGCGTTTACGGCATTGTGATTGGACTGTCTAACCTACATATTGAGTAACTCAGTAACTGATGGTAAGAAATTAAAACACTCAGAGATACTGATAGAAGCAATTAATTAAATGTGGATTTGTTGGGTGGCAGGTAGCCTAGCGGTTAAGAGCGTTGGGCCAGTAACCGAAAAGTCGCTGGTTCAAAATCCCAGAGCCGACTAGGTGAAAAATCTGTGGATGTGCCCTTGAGCAAAGAACTTAACCCTAATTGCTCCTGTAAGTCGCTCTGGATAAGAGAGTCTGCTAAATGACCAAAATGTTGAGGGAAATAAAATAGAACATCAAGTAACCACAGTAGAGATTCCTGGCCTGGTTAACCAAGTGTCTAATTAGATCTACATGGAAGGATGGCAAATAAAGTGGAATTAAACCTGAACTTTGACCTCTTGGACAGCTGTCCACAGTCAACACTGGGGGCTTACTCAGCGGGGGTAGAGATCTGTATATAATGACGAGATGCTCATGTCTCCACCGTAACAATGGAAGTCAGGTGACAAGCTTAGCTCATAGAAACACATTGGATTTATTTTGGACAGATTATTGGTGAGAGTGAAACACCTCTCTGGTGGGGGTCAGGTGTATCGTTCTGAACCTTGCAGATAGAAATGTGATGTAGAGAGAGCTATTCTACATCGCAGGGAGAGTCATGTTCTACACACAACAGCAATTTCTATCTGGAGGTTCTGTAATGTTGCACCCATTTGGATAACCCTATTGGATAAGAGCAAATATGACCTGACAGCAGGGTGTGATCCTTAAAAAGGCTCAAATGGAGTCCTGGGAAAAAAGCCACTGTCAGCAACATCTCCAACAGGATGTTATATCCTGTGTTAACTAACCTCCAAACGGGCTTCAATGCCATACAACACTCCTTCCGTGGCCTCCAACTGCTTTTAAATGCCAGTAAAATGAAATGCATGCTTTTCAACCGTTCGCTGCCCGCACCCGCCCGCCCGACTAGCATCACCACCCTGGACGGTTCCGACCTAGAATATGTGGACAACTATAAATACCTAGGTGTCTGGTTAGACTGTAAACTCTCCTTCCAGACTCATATTAAACATCTCCAATCCAAAATCAAATCTAGAATCAGCTTCCTATTTCGCAACAAAGCCTCCTTCACTCACGCCGCCAAACTTACCCTCGTAAAACGGACTATCCTACCGATCCTTGACTTCGTCGATGTCATTTACAAAATAGCCTCCAACACTCTACTCAGCAAACTGGATGCAGTCTATCACAGTGCCATCTGTTTCGTCACCAAAGCGCCTTATACCACCCACCACTGTGACCTGTATGCTCTCGTTGGCTGGCCCTCGCTACATATTCGTCGCCAGACCCACTGGCTCCAGGTCATCTATAAGTCTATGCTAGGTAAAGCTCCACCTTCTCTCATTTCACTGGTCACGATAACAACACCCACCCGTAGCACACGTTCCAGCAGGTATATCTCACTGATCATCCCCAAAGCCAACTCCTCATTTGGCCGCCTTTCCTTCCAGTTCTCTGCTGCCAGTGACTGGAACGAATTGCAAAAATCACTGAAGTTGGAGACTTTTATTTCCCTCACCAACTTTAAACATCAGCTACCTGAGCAGCTAACCGATCGCTGCAGCTGTACATAGCCCATCTGTAAATAGCCCACCCAATCTACCTACCTCATCCCCATATTGTTTTTATTTACTTTTCTTCTCTTTTGCACACCAGTATTTCTACTTGCTCATCATCATCTGCTCATCTATCAGTGTTAATTTGCTAAATTGTAATTACTTTTGCTACTATGGCCTATTTATTGCCATACCTCCTCATGCCATTTGCACACACTGTATATAGACTTTCTTTTTGTTCTATTGTGTTATTGACTGTACGCTTGTTTATTCCATGTGTAACTCTGTGTTGTTGTTTCTGTCGCACTGCTTTGCTTTATCTTGTCCAGGTCGCAGTTGTAAATGAGAACTTGTTCTCAACTAGCCTACCTGATTAAATAAAGGTGAAATAATAAATAAATACAAATCAGTTCGTGGGAAGGGGTTTTAAGTCTTCAACGATTAAGGCTTTCAGAAACAGCAATGTAGGGTATACGTCACCAGATGGCGCACATGCAATGTGCACCGCGCGTCTTCCAGTTGACACAGACACGAGCACGTTGTTTCCATTGTATGGCCTCGCTCCAGTTCCACTCCATCCCTCCGAGCCTCCCTCCCTCTCTCTCCGCTTACAGTAAGTGCTATCTATCTTCCACTCGAATCGCAGTCTCTCTCTGTCAGTATCCACGATATGAGCGCTATAATGGCGCGAACCATGGTACCTCTGCGTCCGAAAGGAACAGTTTCAGCGCACCTGTGCCGGGCTGTGTTTATCGCCTCGGCTTGGATGTCACTGATGGGACCCGTGCGATGTGACAGCGGCGTTTTACACCGGAGCGACGCGCATCGTATGCTTGACAGCGGTGGCGGTATAGGCATAGACAGGAGAGACGGAATGTTCGGACAGGACTTGGGTGATAATGACATGGTCGTGGAATCCCCGCGCTTCAAGAGAGCGCTTTCCCAAGAGAAAGTGTCCCTGCTCAGCAGCTCGTTCGTGCTCAAAGGGGATGCCACTCACAACCAGGCGATGGTTCACTGGACGGGAGAGAACAGCAGCGTAAGTACCCGTCCCGTCCCGGTTACACCCCGTGGTGATGTAGTGGGTTCCCCGCTTGTAGCCTACACAACCCGCCAGTCACCATAACAGCCCATCCCAATTGACATAAGTTATTGTCCAGGTAGTAGCTACACATGCGTAAATGATTTTTCCTTCATGGCATTCATTGCTCATGGCATTGAATCCCGTTTTATTGTTTGGCTACTCTGAAGCGCATCAACATGTCTTCAAGTGCGCATCTAACAAAATATTGATGATGATGTCAGTTTGTTTAGAGGTGCGCACAGTGGAGACAAACTGTTTTTTCTGTCCCAATCAGTGCCACTTGGTTGGTGTTGACATTGTCATATGATGATACTAAAGTGTTTAAATAATCTGTATTAATATCCACCTTGAATGTTTCAGTTTAAAGCGGATTTATGGCATTTGTCCAAATAATTAATTGCACATAATTCGAGATTTATGACCTAGTTTAATTGACATGTAATTAATTGTAATTAGCAGCGCAATGTAAACAGCAAGAGAGAGGGAAAAAAATAGACAGTGAGAGAGCTTTGTGATTGGGTAGAATATTGTCAGCTGTCCTGGACCTTGCAGTGTCTATCAGGGACATCAGATGAATATGGTGCTATTGTCACGACAGAAAACGTACAGTTGGAAGGAAACATTTCCCACCGCTGCTGGCCTTGCCTGCAGCCTCTTTCATACGAGAAACAGAATCCAGACCCGCTCTCTATCTAACATGGCATGAACTAGATGACTCGCTCTACCAGGTTACATACTGTCTATATAGCAGCCACAAACACTAACAAATACTATGCCAATGCTCAACCTATAATGTTGAAGTAACATTTTGACTTGGCATAGAATTGGATTGAAATCGATAAAAAAGAAAACGTGTTTTTGTATTATAAGGGCCCATTTTCTATTCATGGAGAACTTCTGACAGACAGACTGATTCAGTACTGAGACAAGCCAAACACTGACAGCCTGGGACGCCATGTTTGAGTTATCCTTAATTGACTTGGCATTGCCTTACTTTGAAAGGTCGACGTATTGAGAGGTCTCCCCCTATATTGCACAGCCTAATAAAAGAAGACAAATGCTGCCATTTAGTTTCACTAGGTCGGACATTTACGATTCCAGCACAGATTGATAAGCATGAAAATTGAAGAATCCCCCCCCCCCCAGTTTACAGGGCCTTCAGAGGTGGCTGTGCCCAGACAAAGGATATAGACGATTGTAATTGTCAATAAATATATCCCAAGGACCCAAGATGCAACATGTCTGTGGTATATCTGGTCAGAAGCAATGGTATTACACCATTTGACTTTTAACTTTTAATCATGTGTAAACAAGCAGTTGACCTTTAACCCCTAATGTTGCACATTTATTGTTAGACATCCAGACCCCTGTATATAGCCACTGTCATGTCTTCTCCTGCTCCTCCCCTCCGGCGTACGACGTCGCCGGAATACTAACCACCGGTTCTGGGATTCATCATTACGCACACCTGGCACTTATTACGCGCACCTGTTAATCATTATGATTCACACCTGGACTCCATTATCTTCATCATTTCCTCCCCTCTATATGTCACTCTCTTATGTTCACTCACCAGTTGGTATTGTTCTTGTGTACCGGCGTGTAGCCACATGGAATTGTCTCGTTCCTGGTTTTGTTGTTTTATTAAACGTTTCACCTGCACCTGCTTCTCGACTCACAGCTCCATTATTGCAGCCTCGCTATTGTTATTTTACTGCTGCTCTTTAATTATTTGTTAATTATTTTTATTTTTTTCTTAAAACTGCATAAAATCAGACGACCATTATGCTAAATGTATATAAATAGAGTAGATGTCACAACTTGTTAGACTGTATGTAACAATACAGCAGTGATAAGGTATCCAATATTGGATGATTTTATATATATATATATGTATATATATATATATATATATATATATATATATATATATATATACTGCTCAAATAAATAAAGGGAACACTTAAACAACACATCCTAGATCTGAATGAAAGAAATAATGTTATTAAATACTTTTTTCTTTACATAGTTGAATGTGCTGACAACAAAATCACACAAAAATAATCAATGGAAATCCAATTTATCAACCCATGGAAGTCTGGATTTGGAGTCACACTCAAAATTAAAGTGGGAAACCACACTACAGGCGGATCCAACTTTGATGTAATGTCCTTAAAACAAGTCAAAATGAGGCTCAGTAGTGTGTGTGGCCTCCACATGCCTGTATGACCTCCCTACAACGCCTGGGCATGCTCCTGATGAAGTGGCGGATGGTCTCCTGAGGGATCTCCTCCCAGACCTGGACTAAAGCATCCGCCAACTCCTGGACAGTCTGTGGTGCAACGTGGCGTTGGTGGATGGAGCGAGACATGATGTCCCAGATGTGCTCAATTGGATTCAGGTCTGGGGGACGGGCGGGCCAGTCCATAGCATCAATGCCTTCCTCTTGCAGGAACTGCTGACACACTCCAGCCGCATGAGGTCTAGCATTGTCTTGCATTAGGAGGAACCCAGGGCCAACCACACCAGCATATGGTCTCACAAGGGGTCTGAGGATCTCATCTCGGTACCTAATGGCAGTCATGCTACCTCTGGCGAGCAAATGGAGGGCTGTGCGGCCCCCCAAAGAAATGCCACCCCACACCATGACTGACCCACTGCCAAACCGGTGATGCTGGAGGATGTTGCAGGCAGCAGAACGTTCTCCATGGCATCTCCAGACTCTGTCACGTCTGTCACGTGCTCAGTGTGAACCTGCTTTCATCTGTGAAGAGCACAGGGCGCCAGTGGCGAATTTGCCAATCTTGGTGTTCTCTGGCAAATGCCAAACGTCCTGCACTGTGTTGGGCTGTAAGCACAACCCCCACCTTTGGACGTCGGGCCCTCATACCACCCTCATGGAGTCTGTTTCTGACCGTTTGAGCAGACACATGCACATTTGTGGCCTGCTGGAGGTCATTTTGCAGGGCTCTGGCATTGCTCCTCCTGCTCCTCCTTGCACAAAGATGGAGGTAGCGGTCCTGCTGCTGGGTTGTTGCCCTCCTACGGCCTCCTCCACGTCTCCTGATGTACTGGCCTGTCTCCTGGTAGCGCCTCCATGCTCTGGACACTACGCTGACAGACACAGCAAACCTTCTTGCTACAGCTCGCATTGATGTGCCATCCTGGATGAGCTGCACTACCTGAGCCACTTGTGTGGGTTGTAGACTCCGTCTCATGCTACCACTAGAGTGAAAGCACCGCCAGCATTCAAAAGTGACCAAAACATCAGCCAAGAAGCATAGGAACTGAGAAGTGGTCTGTGGTCTCCACCTGCAGAACCACTCCTTTATTGGGGGTGTCTTGCTAATTGCCTATAATTTCCACCTGTTGTCTATTCCATTTGCACAACAGCATGTGAAATGTATTGTCAATCAGTGTTGCTTCCTAAGTGGACAGTTTGATTTCACAGAAGTGTGATTGACTTGGAGTTACATTGTGTTGTTTAAGTGTTCCCTTTATTTTTTGGAGCAGTGTATATACACATATCATTTTTTTACTTCAGTTTATTTTTGTAAATACTTTCTTAAAACTGCATTGTTGGTTAAGGGCTTGTAAGTAAGCATTTCACTGTAAGGTCTACACCTGTTGTATTCAGTACATGTTTAACATTAAATTTTGATTTACCATGGTACTAATAACCCTTCACATTGTTATTAACCATCCAGACATGGTACTAATAACCCTTCACATTGTTATTAACCATCCAGACATGGTACTAATAACCCTTCACATTGTTATTAAACATCCATACATGGTACTAATAACCCTTCACATTGTTATTAAACATCCAGACATGGTACTAATAACCCTTCACATTGTTATTAACCATCCAGACATGGTACTAATAACCCTTCACATTGTTATTAAACATCCATACATGGTACTAATAACCCTTCACATTGTTATTAAACATCCAGACATGGTACTAATAACCCTTCACATTGTTATTAAACATCCAGACATGGTACTAATAACCCTTCACATTGTTATTAAACATCCATACATGGTACTAATAACCCTTCACATTGTTATTAAACATCCAGACATGGTACTAATAACCCTTCACATTGCCAGTGTACTGAAGATTTATGCACATTATTATAATGACATGCAGACATTTTCTTCATAAAGATGCTCAAGTACAAACATTTCCAGACGCACGCACCGCGCGCACACACACACACACACACACACACACACACACACACACACACACACACACACACCACACACACACACACACACACACACACACACACATTATGTTAACAAGACAGTGTTCAACGAGTTGACATGTGGTGTCACCAGATGAGGGCGTGGTCGTGTTTTGACCACAAGCGGTCTGACCAAGGCCTGAGAGACATTCCCTTAAATGTCCTCATGAACGGTAATTCATTCCAGGACCCCTGTTGTCAGTTCCCGGAAGACATTCTGGGAACAGTCGGCCACCAAGCCCCATAACCTGTTAACAGCGTTCCGAGCAGAAAGCTTCCACTGTTGAAAGAGCCTTCTTTGTGCTTCCCTGTGCTCTCTTTCTTTCTTTCTCTCTCTCTCTCTCTCTCTCTCTCTCTCTCTCTCTCTCTCTCTCTCTCTCTCTCTCTCTGTCTCTCTCTCTCTCTCCTCTCTCTCTCTCTCTCTCTCTCTCTCTCTCTCTCTCTCTCCTTTCTTCTGGGAGTTGTTGACTAGCTCCATGGTGCTGAGAAGTTGTGCTCTCTCTGTCATCAACCACCAACACCAACCATCACATTACCATCAACTAAACCATCAAGCATCAACCATCCACTATCAACATCAACAATCTCATCAACCATAAACTAAACCATCAACCATCAACCATAACCATCAACCATTCCCATCACCATCAACCATCACCATCCCATCAACCATCACCCATCAGCTATCACCATCAACCATCACCATCCCATCAACCATCACCATCACCATCACCATCAACCATTCCCATCACCATCAACCATCACCATCCCATCAACCATCACCATCAACCATAACCATCAACCATTCCCATCACCATCAACCATCACCATCACCATCAACCATCACCATCAACCATAACCATCAACCATTCCCATCACCATCAACCATCACCATCCCATCAACCATCACCCATCAGCTATCACCATCAACCATCACTATCCCATCAACCATCACCCATCACCATCACCATCAACCATAACCATCAATCATCACCATCAACCATAACCATCAACCATCACCATCAACCATAACCATCAACCATCACCATCAACCATCACCATCAACCATCACCATCCCATCAACCATCACCATTCCATCAACTATCACCATCAACCATCACCATCAACTATCACCATCACCATCAACCATCACCATCCTATCAACCATCAACCATCACCATCAACCATTCCCATCACCATCAACCATCACCATCCTATCAACCATCAACCACCCCATCAACCATCACCATCAACCATCAAAATCATCATCCCATCAACCATCAACTATCACCATCAACCATCAACCATTCCCATCACCATCAACTAACACCATCAACCATCACCATCCCATCAACCATCACCATCCCATCAACCATCAACTATCACCATCAACCATCACCATCCCATCAACCATCACCATCCCATCAACCATCAACTATCACCATCAACCATTCCCATCAACCATCACCATCCCATCAACCATCACTATCCCTTCAACCAGCACCATCAACCATCACCATCCCATCACCATCAACCATCACCATCACCATCCCATCAACCATCACCATCCCATCAACCAGCACCATCAACCAGCACCATCAACCAGCACCATCCTCTTCCTCTTTTAATGGTATCTGTTGGAAGGGGGTTTACCCGTGTCTGTGTCTACGACCCTGTAGCCATTTGGAATTTAGAGATTGAGAATTTACAGGGACAGGGTGGGTAAACATCATCATGTTTTGTAATAATATGCTTGCTTGCTATTTAAATACATAACATGTTTTTTCTCCCCCTTACCACCACTTTCTGGTTGATTTCTGAGGCACTGACTGAATGCAAAAGGCATTTGTTTGCCCTTCACATGCTAAATAGAGAGTTAATTTGGTTCCCCCAGTCTTCAGTTGGAAATAGTTTTCACACTGGAGTTCTCCGAATCATTTACCTCATCTCTCTCTATCCATGCTCTTTGAGTGGTGCTAAGAGGTCCTCTTTTCCAACCAGACTGTATGTCAAATGCTGGCTCTGAAAGTTTAGGGTTGATCTAGTGTATTTAATCAAATCACATTTTATAGTCACATTCACCAAATACAACGGGTGTAGACGTTACCGTGAACTGCTTACTTACAAGCCCTTAACCAACAATGCAGACAATGAAAATATTTGCTAAATAAAGTCAAATAAAAAAAGTAACAAAAAAAATAACAATGACAAGGCTTTAGACAGGGGGTACCGGTACTGAGTCAATGTGCGGAGGTACAGGTTAGTCAAGGTAATTGAGTTCATATGTACATGTAGGTAGGCGTAGAGTGACTATGCATAGATAATAAACAGTGAGTAGCATCAGCGTAAAAAATGGGGTCAGTGCAAATAGTCCGGGTAGCCATTTGATTAACTGTTCAGCAGTCTTATGGCTTGGGGGTAGAAGCTGTTACTCTTGCCGTGCGGTAGCAGAGAGAACAGTCTATGACTTGGGTGGCTGGAGTCTTTGACATTTTTTGGGGCCTTCCTCTGACACTTAGTATATAGGTCCTGGATGGCAGGAAGCTTGGCCCCAGTGATGTACTGGGCCGTTCGCACTACCCTCTGTAGCGCCTTGCGGTCGGATGCTTAGCAGTTGCCATACCAGGCGGTGATGCAACCAGTCAGGATGCTCCCAATGGTGCAGCTGTAGAACTTTTTGAGGATCTGAGGACCCATGCCAAATCTTTTCAGTCTCCTGAGGGGGAATAGACATTGTTTTGCCCTCTTCACGACTGTCTTGGTGGGTTTGGACCATGATAGTTTGTTGAGGATGTGGACAACAAGGAACGTGAAGCTCTCGATCCGCGCGTGTGTGTGTGTGTGTGTGTGTGTGTGTGTGTGTGTGTACAGTAGACATTAATCATGGTTCGCCCAGGAGACATGGAGTCAAGGTCTTTGCCAGGGAGTTCAAAATGACTGATTCTGCCACCAAAGATGTCTGCTGCCAAGAAGGCTTCCTTCCTTCCTCCCTCCCTCCCTCCCTCCCTCCCTCCCTCCCTCCCTCCCTCCCTCCCTCCCTCCCTCCCTTCATGAGTGTTTTCCATTCGATGAGGTCATTAGAGCTTGTGTGTCTTCAGACCATGAGTTCTCTCCCAATGTTTCTCTCACTGATTGTGTCATAGCAACTATGACAGGGCAGGACAAGGCAATGGCTGTTTGAATTATAACATACAGTCCTTCAGCTCTAGACCTAATGTCTGTATTAACTAGTAGCTACTTACTGCTGTTGATCTGAATGATACACCTTAGAAAGCTAAAGAGGCTCATGCAAAGTTATTGTCTCATCTATCTTCGCTACTGTGGATTGATACACTATTTGGCTAGGTGCACTATTTGGCTAGGTGCACTATTTGGCTAGGTGCACTATTTGGCTAGGTGCACTATTTGGCTAGGTGCACTATTTGGCTAGGTGCACTATTGGCTAGGTGCACTATTTGGCTAGGTGCACTATTTGGCTAGGTGCACTATTTGGCTAGGTGCACTATTTGGCTAGGTGCACTATTTGGCTAGGTGCACTATTTGGCTAGGTGCACTATTTGGCTAGGTGCACTATTTGGCTAGGTGCACTATTTGGCTTGACACACTATTTGGCTAGGCGCACTATTTGGCTTAGTGCACTATTTGGCTTAGTGCACTATTTGGCTTGGTGCACTATTTGGCACAGACCATATATCGTTCTGAGGGGGCTGGCAGCAGCAGGATGATGAGATAAGGAAGAATCCTGGGCTGATGAGGTTGTTATCCAGATTCTGTTGCTACTGAGGTGGTGAAATTCTCCTCTTTCCTCTTTTCTCCTGCCTTCTCTCTTCATTTGTTCTTTCCTTCTGTCATTCCGATACAATATACACTACTTTATTGTCCATACAAATACACACAACACAATAAATACGATATGGAAAACTGGACAGTTAGTACACAGGTCACACATTACATTGGGACTGCATCTGTCCTATGTCCCACTGTCCAGCAGCCCGATGGCTGATGGAATGAAACTTGCCCAGTTCCTATACTACTGAACAGTGGGACCTTATATCCCTCCGGAGGGCAGCAGCTCAAAACATTGGGCAAGATTGTGTGTGGGGTCCTTTATGATGCGCTTGACCTTGGCCCTTGCCCGTTTGTCATAGAGGCCCTGAAGCCCCCTGCACTGCAGCCCCCTTCCATCCTGGTCCCTCTCCCTCTGACTCGAGGCATTATATCTCTCTCTCTCTCTCTCTCTCTCTCTCTCTCTCTCTCTCTCTCTCTCTCTCTCTCTCTCTCTCTCTATTTTGCGGTCTCACATTAACACATCCCCATGTTGGGGAGCTGGAAACTATTCAGAATGAAATAACCAATTATAGGAATGTGTGTGTTTGGGATGGGGGGTGGTCTCCCGGCAACGAGGAAAACAACCACCTGGCAGGCCTTGGCACAATGGACAGTTGCATTTTCCGTCTTCTATTTTTACTTCCACCTCCTCCTCCATTCTTCCTTTCTTCTTTGATTGACGTTCTTTACTGTGAGTTTCTTGCGTTTTATATGTGGTTAGTTTCTTCCTGGAGCTGGGAACTTTTTTACATTTTCCTATTGAAGTTGTTTTGTGTGGCGTCCCTTTTCTTCTTCCCCAGTGTTGTGTCGGAGTGTGGGGAAAGTAAAAGTTCCTGGGGTTGCCTTGACAACAAGGCTGGAATTCTGTAGGGGTCATCCAGTGGATGTGAGATGTTCGTGAATAGCATTCAGAATGGGCTGGTACCTCCTGCTGTTCTTCAGACGGACACTGAGAGACCTACACTCTGGATTTGGTGTGTGTGTGTGTGTGTGTGTGTGTGTGTGTGTGTGTGTGTGTGTGTGTGTGAGTGTGAGTGTGCGTGCGTGCGAGTGTGCGTGTGTGCGTGTGTGTGCGTGTGTGTGTGTGTGTGAGAGTGTTGATGCCCTGCTGCTGGTCTGGTACAGTAGAGATCATTCTAATAGGAGGGAGGGGGATATGTAGCGACACGGTGAGATAGATCCCGTACTGGCTCAGCAGGGACCCCTCCCTCTCATCTGCTCCTCACTAACATCCTCACGGATTGAAGATTGGATTCTGGCCAGGCACTTTATACTATACCTGTCTGTCGCACCAGGTGTGAGACACTATACTGCACCTGTCTTTCTCACCAGGAGTTACTGCATCGTTTCTCACACTATTCTTCACTCCTGCATTTGACCAGATCCTTTGTCATTGTTGACAGGTTCATCTTTGATTCAGACTTATCTTCTTGTTGGTTTGTTTATTATACTGACAACATGTCTACTGTCAGACTTATCTTCTTGTTGGTTTGTTTATTATACTGACAACATGTCTACTGTCAGACTTATCTTCTTGTTGGTTTGTTTATTATACTGACAACATGTCTACTGTCAGACTTATCTTCTTGTTGGTTTGTTTATTATACTGACAACATGTCTACTGTCAGACTTATCTTCTTGTTGGTTTGTTTATTATACTGACAACATGTCTACTGTCAGACTTATCATCTTGTTGGTTTGTTTATTATACTGACAACATGTCTACTGTCAGACTTATCTTCTTGTTGGTTTGTTTATTATACTGACAACATGTCTACTGTCAGACTTATCTTCTTGTTGGTTTGTTTATTATACTGACAACATGTCTACTGTCAGACTTATCTTCTTGTTGGTTTGTTTATTATACTGACAACATGTCTACTGTCAGACTTATCTTCTTGTTGGTTTGTTTATTATACTGACAACATGTCTACTGTCAGACTTATCATCTTGTTGGTTTGTTTATTATACTGACAACATGTCTACTGTCAGACTTATCTTCTTGTTGGTTTGTTTATTATACTGACAACATGTCTACTGTCAGACTTATCTTCTTGTTGGTTTGTTTATTATACTGACAACATGTCTACTGTCAGACTTATCTTCTTGTTGGTTTGTTTATTATACTGACAACATGTCTACTGTCAGACTTATCTTCTTGTTGGTTTGTTTATTATACTGACAACATGTCTACTGTCAGACTTATCTTCTTGTTGGTTTGTTTATTATACTGACAACATGTCTACTGTCAGACTTATCTTCTTGTTGGTTTGTTTATTATACTGACAACATGTCTACTGTCAGACTTATCTTCTTGTTGGTTTGTTTATTATACTGACAACATGTCTACTGTCAGACTTATCATCTTGTTGGTTTGTTTATTATACTGACAACATGTCTACTGTCAGACTTATCTTCTTGTTGGTTTGTTTATTATACTGACAACATGTCTACTGTCAGACTTATCTTCTTGTTGGTTTGTTTATTATACTGACAACATGTCTACTGTCAGACTTATCTTCTTGTTGGTTTGTTTATTATACTGACAACATGTCTACTGTCAGACTTATCTTCTTGTTGGTTTGTTTATTATACTGACAACATGTCTACTGTCAGACTTATCTTCTTGTTGGTTTGTTTATTATACTGACAACATGTCTACTGTCAGACTTATCTTCTTGTTGGTTTGTTTATTATACTGACAACATGTCTACTGTCAGACTTATCTTCTTGTTGGTTTGTTTATTATACTGACAACATGTCTACTGTCAGACTTATCTTCTTGTTGGTTTGTTTATTATACTGACAACATGTCTACTGTCAGACTTATCTTCTTGTTGGTTTGTTTATTATACTGACAACCAGAGGGGGAGGCTCGAGGAAGAAGAAGAAGAAGGGAAAAAAAGAGGGAGAAAGAGAGGGGATCAAGAAAGAGAGAAGAGAGGAGAAAGAGAGGAGAAAGGAGAGAGAGAGAGAGAGGAGAAAGGAGAGAGAGAGGAGAAAGAGGAGAAAGAGGAGAAAGAGAGGAGAAAGAGGAGAGAGAGAGAAAGAGAGGAGAGAGAGAGAAAGAGAGGAGAGAGAGAGAGAAAGAGAGGAGAGAGAGAGAGAAAGAGAGGAGAGAGAGAAAGATAGGAGAGAGAGACAAGAGAGGAGAGAGAGGAGAAAGAGAAAGGAAAAGAAAGGAGGAGAGAGATAGAGAGAGGGGAGGGAAAGAGAGGAGAGAAAAAGAGGAGAGAGAGAGAGAGAGTGGAGCAAGAGAGAAAGAGAATAGAGAGAAAGAGAGGACAAGAGAGAGAGAGGAGAGAGAAAAAAGAGAAAGAGAGGAGAAAGAGAAGAGAGAGAAAGATAGGAGAGAGAGACAAAGAGAGGAGAGAGAGGAGAAAGAGAGGAGAGAAAAAGAGAGGAGAGAAAGAGAGGAGAGAGAGAGAGAGAGTGGAGCAAGAGAGAAAGAGAATAGAGAGAAAGAGAGGAGGGAGAGAAGAAAACGTGGTGGGCTCTTTTCATCTCAACTTCATGTTACTTGGGCGGTGCGACAAACGAGCTTGTCAAAATAGATCCCTCTTTTACATGAAAAAGACACGGCCAATGATATCATCTCACAACAAGACGATGCCATCACATTCTTTAGTGATAATTATTATATGGCTTTCACTGCTTTCTGCTAACTGTAGCCTGAACGATTAGGCGACATGATGTGGGATGCACAGAGAAAAGTGGAGAGCGCCGACAAATCGAATTATTATTTTGAGCGCTGGATTATCAAAACATTGGCTGTTGGTAAATTTAGACGTTCTGCACAGCATCCATGGAAACGCACAGCGTGGTGCTAGTTATGACCAAATTACTGTCACTGAGAAACATCAGATAGCCTACCATCAGATGTGCCATAATAGGTTTTTTAATGCATAGCATACATTAAAATGTAAAATGATATCCTGAACTATACATTAGTAGAACCTATCGATTCATCATGTATGGTAGTTTATTAACCTTTATTTTGACAGGGAAGACATATTGAGAACTAAGTCTCTTTTACAGATGCGCCCTTTATAACACAATATAAAATAAACATTAACACTATATATATATATATACTACCGGTCAAAAGTTTTAGAACACCTACTCATTTTCTTTATTTTGACTATTTTCTACATTGTAGAATAATAGTGAAGACATCAAAACTATGAAATAACATATATGGAATCATGTAGTAACCAAAAAAGTATTAAACAAATCAAAATATATTTTATATTTGAGATGCTTCAAAGTAGCCACCCTTTGCCTTGATGACAGCTTTGCACTATCTTGGCATTCTCTCAACCAGCTTCACCTGGAATGCTTTTCCAACAGTCTTGAAGGAGTTCCCACATATGCTGAGCACTTGTTGTCTGCTTTTCCTTCACTCTGCGGTCTGACTCATCCCAAACCATCTCAATTGGGTTGAGGTCGAAGGATTGTGGAGGCCAGGTCATCTGATGAGGCTCTCCATCACTCTCCTTCTTGGTAAAATAGCCCTTACACAGCCTGGAGGTGTGTTTTGGGTCATTGTGCTGTTGAAAAACAAATGATAGTCCCACTAAGCCCAAACCAGATGGGATGGCATATCGCTGCAGAATGCTGTGGTAGCCATGCTGGTTAAGTGTGCCTTGAATTCTAAATAAATCGCTGACAGTGTCACCAGCAAGAACCCCCACACCATAACACCTCCTCTTCCATGCTTTACGGTGGGAAATACACATGCTGAGATCATCCGTTCACCCACACCGTGTTTCACAAAGACACGGTGGTTGGAACCAAAAATCTCCAATTTGGACTCATCAGACCAAATTACATATTTCCACCGGTCTAATGTCCATTGCTCGTGTTTCTTGGCCCAAGCAAGTCTCTTATTCTTATTGGTGTCCTTTAGTAGTGGTTTCTTTGCAGCAATTCGACCATGAAGGCCTGATTCACGCAGTCTCCTCTGAACAGTTGATGTTGAGATGTATCTGTTACTTGAACTCTGAAGCATTTATTTGTGCTGCAATTTCTGAGGCTGTGTCAACAGTGAGTGTAGCTGGTGCATGGAAGTCAGGCGCAGGAGAGCAGAGATGAGTGGACAAAGCACTTTACTTTGGGAATCATTTCAACAGAACGCAACCGCGTCACAAAAACACATGCCCAAAGAACAAGTGATGCAGCACAAAGTACAAAAACCAAGTACAAAGTACCGGCTGCCACAAAGCACGGGTACAAAACAAAACCCGGCGCAAACCAGCCAGAGAAGCGTGCCAACCTTGACAATAAACAATACCCCACACAGACATGGAGGGAACAGAGGGCTAAATACACATAGTAATTATGAGGAGATGTAAACCAGGTGTGCAGGAAAACAAGACAAAACAAATGGAAAATGAAAGGTGGAGCGGCGATGGCTAGAAGACTGGTGACGTCGACCGCTGAACGCCGCCCGAACAAGAAGAGGGACCGACTTCGGCGGAAGTTTTGACAGGATGGTAACTCTTATGAACTTATCCTCTGCAACAGAGGCAACTCTGGGTCTTTCTTTCCTGTGGCGGTCCTCATGAGAGCCAGTTTCATCATAGCGCTTGATGGTTTTTGCGACTGCTCTTGAAGAACCTTTAAAAGTTCTTGAAATTTTACGTTTTGACTGACCATCATGTCTTAAAGTAATGATGGACTGTCGTTTTGCTTTGTTTATTTGACCAGTGCTTGCCATAATAATGGACTTGATCTTTTACCAAATAGGGCTATCTGCTGTATACCCCCCACCCCCACCTTGTCACAACACAACTGATTGGCTCAAATGCATTAAGAAGGAAAGATATTCCACAAATTAACTTTTAAGAAGGCACACCTGTTAATTGAAATGCATTCCAGGTGACTAACTCATGAAGCTGGTTGAGAGAATGCCAAGAGTGTGCAACGCTATCATCAAGGCAAAGAGTGGCTACTTTGAAGAATCTCAAATATAAAATATATTTTGATTTATTTAACACTTTGTTGGTTACTACATGATCCCATATGTGTTATTTCTTAGCTTTGATGTCTTCACTATTATTCTACAATGTAGAAAATAGTAAAAATAAAGAAAAACCCTGGAATGAGTAGGTGTTCAAAAACGTTTGACCGGTAGTGTATATACATTCATTAGAATACAAAATCACAGTCATGGTAAGCACAAATAAAACATCACAAATCACCCAGAAGTCAGTGAGCATTGGCCTTTCTAGCTTAGCAGTCATGAGGTCAAAATAGCCCATATCTACCTTTAGCACATTTTTAGCCTGTCCATTATCACCACAGTATATGAAAGTCAGTAGCATATTATAAAAACACTCTATCTCTGAATCCCCCTCCATCCTGTCCAGGTTGTTTATGATCTTATGGTCCATTTGTTTCCCAGGTAACTTTAGCAAAGTAATTCCACCAAAGTGTCCCGTCTGCCACCGCCCAGGAATGAGAAGGAGAGTGATTTGATCCCAGAGCCTCAGCTGTGCTGTTATTTATTGCAGTTGGATCTTTGTTTTTCCGAGGGAGCACGGGACGGGAGCGCGGGAAGGGAGGAAAAGGAGTGAGTGTCTCCTCAGAATAACGCTGGGGTAAACAGAGAGGCAGTGCATCACTCAGCTAATCACATTCTGGGTTCAATCCAAAGCCGCCAGCATCAGGGAGAGTCAAGCAAAAACACACAAACAGGGACACGGACACACACACACAATCTACCCCCCCCCCTCACTCCTCTCCCTGTCCATCTCGCTCTGCCTTCTCCTGTGTGTATTTGGACAGGCTGTTAGTATGCAAACCCGGTGTCCGGCATGCTGTGAAGGGAAAACCCGACTGATTGTCTCAGCGTGTTGGGACTGAGGTGAAGCTAGCGTTGAGCACCAAAGCAGGAGAGGACCAGGAGGAGGGGATTCTAGCTGCAGGCCCTGCGGCTTCTCCTTTTGTTTAATCCTCTTTTCACATGATCATTTCTCTTTTCCGCACGACGTTGTCACACCGACACACAACCGACAAATACTTGTTCAATGGTGTCAAGGAAGCAAAAGCTGCTTTTGATGGATCCGGTGGAAGATTATCTTACGTCCAAGGCCTCTGTCTGTCATACGTCGGAGTACAAACACTATTGTACATACACATAGAGGCTGGATTATACAACAATATAACTAATTAATTTAAACTGCGGCCATC
The DNA here is from genome assembly GCF_901001165.1 of Salmo trutta. Lineage (NCBI taxonomy): Eukaryota > Metazoa > Chordata > Actinopteri > Salmoniformes > Salmonidae > Salmo > Salmo trutta. The sequence goes on from NC_042964.1 coordinate 7,669,872, forward strand.
CGGTCATGGAAAGTAACACCCCAGCCCCCTGTGAAAGTTATAAGAAGAGAAATGGAGAGTGTGTGTTTTTCCCATTCCAGTGGCCCATGGAAAGAGGACATTCCATCTGGTGTGTTACAGGTCTGTAAAACCGTTCCCCCCTTTTCCTTATAAACCTCAGCTCCTGTCTACCACACACACACACACACACACACACACACACACACACACACACACACACACACACACACACACACACACACACACACACACACACACACACAGAGACTTCACTGCTCTGGTCCATATAGGCAGTGTGTTGTTAAATAAGTTAGTGTGTAATTTTAAATTATGGTTTGATATCAAATGTTTATATGTGTTTGAATGCAGGGGTGTGACTTTTTGTGTAGATGTGTTTTGCCGGTGGTGTTTTGGTGTTCTGTGTTGGCCACACCGGGGGTGTCGTGGTGTTCTGTGTTGGCCACACCGGTGGTGTCGTGGTGTTCTGTGTTGGCCACACCGGGGGGTGTCGTGGTGTTCTGTGTTGGCCACACCGGGGGTGTCGTGGTGTTCTGTGTTGGCCACACCGGGGGGTGTCGTGGTGTTCTGTGTTGGCCACACCGGGGGGTGTCGTGGTGTTCTGTGTTGGCCACACCGGGGGGTGTCGTGGTGTTCTGTGTTGGCCACACCGGGGGTTGTCGTGGTGTTCTGTGTTGGCCACACCGGGGGGTGTCGTGGTGTTCTGTGTTGGCCACACCGGGGGTTGTCGTGGTGTTCTGTGTTGGCCACACCGGGGGGTGTCGTGGTGTTCTGTGTTGTGGAATCTCAGGAAATCTCTGCATATCTCTCTCTCTCTCTCTCTCTCTCTCTCTCTCTCTCTCCGGTCTCATTTTACACCTGTCATCAAAACCCAAACTGTGGTATAGTTGGGGCTTCGCCTCGGGGAGCAGGAAGACCCTCGTCTGAACTCCCAGAATGCTCTGTTTCCGGTAACCCCTGGAAAGAAAACCTTCATCACCATATAAAGTGGCAGCACCACTGGGAGGGAATAAAATCAGATTATCTTGTGTCAGTGTGAAATGTTGATTGGCTCCAAATAGTGTTCCAGCATCTACACAACATGGGTCTCTCGTGGCCTTATTCATTATCATCAAGACAATTACTTACTCTTTTTTTGGGGGGGAATTTAGTAGATGCTCTTATCCAGAGTGACTTACAGGATCAATTAGGGTTAAGTGCCTTGCTCAAGGGCACATCGACAGATTTTTCACCTAGTCTTCTTGGGGATTCAAACCAACAATCTTTCTGTACCGGCCCAACGCTCTTAACGACTAGGCTACCTGCCGCCCAGACGGTTTCAGGAGCGGCGCCTGCCAATGACAGGCTTGTATATCTATTTGAAATGACTGAAAGGGGAAGGGGAGAGGAAGAGTGGATATTGCAAGGTGATTGCTGCACTACACTCGACTGTCGTCAGCGTCTACAAGAATAGACAGTCAAAATGAGCTTGCTCTCACAATGGGGAGGAATAGAACAGCCATACTGTACTATATTAGAAATACTCCTATTGACTGTTTCAGTCCCTCTCTCCTTTCTAAAAACTTCCCTCGTCTGGCTTTTCAATTTGAGACACAATTTTCTGGACGAGATAGACCCCTTTGTCGAGCCAAATCACCCCAGCGCGGTGGTAGAAAAAATTTAATTTCCCATGAATATGTGATTGGCTGTGATGTCGTCTCAGTATTCACGCAGGCGTGCTAATCCACAAAACTGAACCGCGGCGCTACGGCGCTAACACCGGTCAGCAGCTGCCGTCACACACGGCCAGGGACCCCAGGACTCAACACTGTGTACCCACACACGGCCAGGGACCCCAGGACTCAACACTGCGTACCCACACACGGCCAGGGACCCCAGGACTCAACACTGCGTACCCACACACGGCCAGGGACCCCAGGACTCAACACTGCGTACCCACACACGGCCAGGGACCCCAGGACTCAACACTGCGTACCCACACACGGGACGGCAGGCAGCAGCTGTGTTTGTGTGTGTGATTGAGTGTATGTGTGTGTTTGTGTATACTTGTCATTGTGTTGGCATCATGTGTGTGTGTGTGTGTGTGTGTGTGTCAGTGTATGAGTTAGTATGTGTTTGCTATTTATGTTAGACTTATGAGTCATATAATATAGATTCTTGGGATTCTTGTTCAGACCTGCTCATGTCCTCTCTCCACTCGTAGATGTTTCATAGACCACTTGTGAGCCCACAGTAATTGGATCCCATAGTGTCTGCTTGGCTAATGTCTATCATCTATTTCTATCCTCATGCTAAGCATCTTCTGAGTTTGCTCCAATGGCAGCGTTGGCGTCTCCACTGAGCACTGCGACCACTTTCTATGTAGCACCTGTGGCACTGCAGAAAACTGATATCCTTCTCAGATGTATTTTAGGGAAACCGTAATGACTGTACTGCAAGGCGAGCTAATGCCTCTGGGCTTGTCTCCCATGTCAGACAATGCTACATAGTATGAGTCACTTTCTCTCTCTCGCTCTCTGCATCTCTCTCTGCCTCTCTCTCTCTCTCTCTCTCTCTCTCTCTCTCAATTCAATTTGCGTTATTGGTACAACGGTACAACAGTACTGCCAACCCACAGCTCTCTGCGTCCTCCCCCAACAGGATGGGTAGCCTGTTTTCATCAGAGAGGTCTTTGAAACCTTGAATAAGGGTTTCAAATTTGGGGAAATTGCACTCTCTAATTGTTTTATATTTTTGTCATTTTGTCAGGAAATGCAGCTCTGTGTCAGGTTCTGCTGTTGTGCAGTGGTTGCACAGCCTTTGCTCTACAGGGAGCCAGGTTGTCACGTCCTGACCAGTAGAGGGGGTAGTTGGGTCAGGACGTGGCAGAAGGGAGTGTGTGTTTTTTATTGTTTCATTGATTTTGGCCGTGTAACTTCCAATCAAGCACAGCTGTAGAGGGTTGTGGTTGATTGGGAGTCACACATAAGGTGCCTACTTTGCCTTGTGGGGTTGTGGGTGGTTGTTTTTTGCACTGCTTTTATAGCCTGCAGAACTGTCACTGGTGTCACCCTTTTGTGTTGTTCCTGTGGATGCTCTACTCCTTTTGTTGGGTAATAAAAAATGAGTATTCACATACCTGCTGCGCCTTGGTTCATTTCAGAAGACAGCCGTTACACAGGTTTTCCTGTGTCTACCCTTCTCAATGGCAAGGCTGTGCTCACTGAGCCTATACTTTGTCAAGGTTTTTCTAAGGTTTTGATCAGTAACCATGGTCAAATATTTAGCCATAGTGTACTGTCGATTTAGGGCCAGATAGCACTGCATTTTGCTTTGTGCTTGTACTTGTGTTTCCCAATAAGCAATGTAGTTTTGTTTTTATATGTTGTAATTTGTTTTATTCTGATTGATTGGATGTTCTGGTCCTGAGGCTTCAGTGTGTTAGTAGACCCGGTTTATGAACTCAGCCCCGGGACTAGCTGGATCTGTCTCTGTCTCTCTGTCTCTCTGTCTCTGTCTCTGTCTCTGTCTCTCTCTCTCTCTCTCTCTCTCTCTCTCTCGCTCTCTCTCTCTCTCTCTCTCTCTATTTCCGTCCCTCTTGGTTGTGCTTTATGCTCTCCTTCTGAAGTACCTCAAGTCGCAAACCAGCCTGCAGGAGCCAACTCCATTCTACATTTCTCCCTCTAACCGAGTGAACCTTTTAAAAATGTATCTTGTAACAGAGGAGAGGCATTCACTGTTTTCCAGACTGTATATCATCAAGGCAGTTCTGAAAGCCCTGTAATTCCCCTTCTCTTCAGCGATAATTGTCTCTTCAGCGATAAATGTGCTACATGACTAATCTGTTTCCTTGTAGTGGATCTGTGTGATATGATAAAGTGGTGGGGGTGGGGGGGATCAGTAGACCCCTCCTGTCACTCTCTAAACATCGGGCTATGAATCTTCTCTCTAGGAATCTTGTCTGTTGACTGGAACTGATCCCAGTGCAGTCTCTCTGTAAGTTTTCCTATATTAGGTATCAGTAGGGTTGCAAAGCTACCGGTAATTTACCAAAGTTACCGAAAATCTATGGCAATCTATTGTAACTTTGGTAATTTATACTTGAATAACAAAACCAAAAAATATTCATACATAGTATAATTATTTTAAATCTTTGTCTAAATTGTCCATGAGTTTGTAATAGATAGACCATATGGTTCAAGAGAAATTGGTCTAATTAATGAAAAAGCATCTTATCAGCAAAGGCATTATTTTGAATGACCTCTGCTACTCATCCAACTATTGACTTCTTTCACAACTGCCACCAGTTTGACGCCAAAACATTTACAACAAGTACATATTGACTTAGTAAAAACTGTATAATCACACCTGGGTTCAAGTAGTCTTTGAGATCTTTCAAAACCTTTAGGTGTGTGCGATTGAGCTTGTCTGGCGCGATGGAACCAATGGACTAGGAACAAAAGTGCAAGCTCAAACAAGTTCAACCTGCTGTTGGCCTGCTGTAGACCTGCTGTAGGCCTGCTATAGACCTGCTATAGACCTGCTGTAGACCTGCTGTTGACCTGCTGTAGGCCTGCTATAGACCTGCTATAGACCTGCTGTAGGCCTGCTGTAGACCTGCTGTAGACCTGCTGTAGACCTGCTGTTGGCCTGCTGTTGGCCTGCTGTAGACCTGCTGTAGACCTGCTATAGACCTGCTATAGACCTGCTGTAGACCTGCTGTAGACCTGCTGTAGACCTGCTGTTGACCTGCTGTAGACCTGCTGTAGACCTGCTGTAGACCTGCTATAGGCCTGCTGTAGACCTGCTGTAGACCTGCTGTAGACCTGCTATAGACCTGCTGTAGACCTGCTGTAGACCTGCTGTAGACCTGCTATAGACCTGCTGTAGACCTGCTATAGACCTGCTGTAGACCTGCTGTAGACCTGCTATAGACCTGCTGTAGACCTGCTGTAGACCTGCTGTATGCCTGCTGTAGACCTGCTGTTGGCCTGCTGTAGACCTGCTATAGGCCTGCTATAGACCTGCTGTTGACCTGCTGTAGACCTGCTGTAGACCTGCTGTTGGCCTGCTGTAGACCTGCTGTAGACCTGCTGTTGGCCTGCTATAGACCTGCTGTAGACCTGCTGTAGACCTGCTGTAGACCTGCTGTTGGCCTGCTATAGACCTGCTGTTGGCCTGCTGTCGGCCTGCTGTAGACCTGCTGTAGACCTGCTGTAGACCTGCTGTTGGCCTGCTATAGACCTGCTGTTGGCCTGCTGTCGGCCTGCTGTAGACCTGCTGTAGACCTGCTGTAGACCTGCTATTGACCTGCTGTAGACCTGCTATAGACCTGCTGTTGGCCTGCTTTTGACCTGCTGTTGACCTGCTGTAGGCCTGCTGTAGACCTGCTGTAGACCTGCTATAGACCTGCTGTCGGCCTGCTGTAGACCTGCTGTTGACCTGCTGTAGACCTGCTATAGACCTGCTGTCGGCCTGCTGTAGACCTGCTGTCGGCCTGCTGTAGACCTGCTGTAGACCTGCTGTAGACCTGCTGTCGGCCTGCTGTCGGCCTGCTGTAGACCTGCTGTAGACCTGCTGTAGACCTGCTGCAGGCTGTGGTCTGACTGTAAAGGCATAATAGTCTGTCTCTCTGTTTAGTCATAGTCTACTACAGATACAACAGGCGAGGGAATCATTTCCCCCTTCATTGTGAGCTTGTAAAAAGCCCTGTGGTTACAGAATTAAGAAAGCAAACAGCCAAAAGTTTGACAGTGTGCCGTTTTCTGGATTGTTCCCCCCTCCTTCCAATGCCAGATTGAAATCTGATGTATTCCCCCAGTATCGAGGCCCAGTTGAGAAAGTTAGAAAATCACATTAATGTTAGAATGTTTGTTTGTTCACTGCTTACGGGTAATTGGTCCTGATTGGCCGAGGGGATGAAGAGAAGACACAGCACGAGGATTCTGGGAAAAAAGAGAACTCCAATCCCGACCGAACCCAAGACTCGGTTCAGTAAAACTGCTCTGACTGACAAATGAACTCAATATCATTATTTAACGATTGGAAACATTAGGAAGCAGAAACCCTAAACAAGCCACAGACACCATATTTGCGGGCCTCTGTTTTGCAGTGCAACTCACCACACTCACTCTCAACTGGATCCAATGCTTAGATCTCCTTCTCTCATCCTCTTCCTCCAATCACAGATCTGACCCCTCCCTTCTTTACTCCCTCTATCCTCTTCCTCCAATCACAGATCTGACCCCTCCCTTCTTTACTCCCTCTATCCTCTTCCTCCAATCACAGATCAGACCCCTTCCTTCTTTACTCCCTCTATCCTCTTCCTCCAATCACAGATCTGACCCCTCCCTTCTTTACTCCCTCTATCCTCTTCCTCCAATCACAGATCTGACCCCTCCCTTCTTTACTCCCTCTATCCTCTTCCTCCAATCACAGATCAGACCCCTCCCTTCTTTACTCCCTCTATCCTCTTCCTCCAATCACAGATCAGACCCCTCCCTTCTTTACTCCCTCTATCCTCTTCCTCCAATCACAGATCTGACCCCTCCCTTCTTTACTCCCTCTATCCTCTTCCTCCAATCACAGATCTGACCCCTCCCTTCTTTACTCCCTCTATCCTCTTCCTCCAATCACAGATCTGACCCCTCCCTTCTTTACTCCCTCTATCCTTTTTCTCCAATCACAGATCTGACCCCTCCCTTCTTTACTCCCTCTATCCTCTTCCTCCAATCACAGATCTGACCCCTCCCTTCTTTACTCCCTCTATCCTCTTCCTCCATCCCTGCTTCCATTGTATCCACCCAGAGCCCCTATACCCATCCAGACAATACAATGTAACCTGGCACGTCCACTGGTGGACTTACCATTCGGCAGAAGAGGCAATTGCCTCAGGCCTCACATCATCAAGGGAACTCGTGAGCTGGGCATAAAAAATTATAATAAAAAATAATGTATTCTGCTTGAGGCCGCCTCATACTATGCTCGTATCCCCATCAAAATCCTTCTGTTTAAACTAAGCATATCTGTTGTTTTTTTAATCACCACCTTCCGCATCTACGCCGGAAGGTGGCTGAGCAATAACGGTGTTAGTCAGACCAGGAGACATCTGTAGCGTCCGAGCAGTTTGGGTTGAGAGATTTTCACGAACACGATGGTGTTGTGCGTTTTGCTCTACGACCCCCACAAGCGTCTTGGGACTAGTCGGAAGACGGCACAGCCGATCTGCTCTCCGTTTTTGCTACGCCCACAAGACGGGACTCATCCGAAGGTAACCCGGTACCGGGCTGAAAAATTAAAGTAAGGCTGGCCTCTGCCTGGGGCCTCCATGTTACTATGTCCGGCCCTGGGCACATCTGAGAGCTGAGAGAGACCAGATTGCACAGATGCCCCCCCCCCCTCTGCAAAAGAGGCTTCTTCCTGGGAGCATTGTGGCACAGCACCCCATTCATCTATCAGGCGTAGGCCCTGTGCTGTAATTACATATCATGAGGTTATAGCAGTGGAGCCAGGGAATATAAGAATGCCAGGAGAGAGAGAGGAGAGAGAGAGAGAGAGAGAGAGAGAGAGACAGGGAGAGACAGAGACAGAGAGAGAGAGAGAGAGACAGAGAGAGAGAGAGAGAGACAGAGAGAGAGAGCGAGAGAGCGAGAGAGAGAGAGAGAGAGACAGAGAGACAGAGAGAGAGAGAGAGATGGAGAGAGAGGGAGAGAGAGAGAGAGAGAGAGAGAGAGAGAGAGAGACCCTCTGTTGTGTCTGCAGTGATACGCGTGAAAGAGAGGACACCAGTGGAGTTTACAATTTCATTGAACCAACAGCGACTATTGTTCAGACATTTTCCCCTCTCCCCCCACCATCACATTGCTGTTCCTGAATCCTGGCACAGAGGACTGAATATCCATGTCTTCTCGTGATTCCCCTGGCTGAAGGATATGTGAGATAACATGACCTATTACCTATGAAATATGATCATGTCCTGATAAAGTGGCTGTTTCCCAAAGGCACCCTATTCCCTATGTAGTGTACTATTCCCTATGTCCCTACACTGATGCAATCAGATGCAGTATGCTGGAAACGGACATCAGTTGTGACCAGGGTCCATAGGGGACATCGGTTATGACCAGGGTCCATAGGGACATCGGTTGTGACCAGGGTCCATAGGGACATCGGTTGTGACCAGGATCCATAGGGGACATCGGTTATGACCAGGGTCCATAGGGACATCGGTTGTGACCAGGGTCCATAGGGGACATCAGTTGGGACCAGGGTCCATAGGGGACATCGGTTGTGACCAGGGCCCATAAGGACATCGGTTGTGACCAGGGTCCATAGGGGACATCGGTTGTGACCAGGGTCCATAGGGGACATCGGTTGTGACCAGGGTCCATAGGGGACATCGGTTGTGACCAGGGTCCATAGGAGACATCGGTTGTGACCAGGGTCCATAGGGACATCAGTTCCCATGCAGACTTCACCATCAACCTACGCATATAATGTTAGCCATGTCTGAATTGAGATCAGTGTGTGCATGAATTTGAATTTTCTCCCAAATCTCCCAATGCACCAGTCACGTTAGGATTTGGCCATGTGTAGATGTAACTCTGTTGCGTTTCTACCTGTTCTGAAGAAAGGTGAACTGAGGTGCAGCTGAGCTGTTTCTGTCTGGCTGTCTGTCTCTGTTTCTGTCTGGCTGTCTGCCTGTTTCTGTCTGGCTGTCTGCCTCTATTTCTGTCTGGCTGTCTGTTTCTGTCTGGCTGACTGCCTCTGTTTCTGTCTGGCTGACTGCCTCTGTTTCTGTCTGACTGACTGCCTCTGTTTCTGTCTGGCTGTCTGCCTCTGTTTCTGTCTGGCTGACTGCCTCTGTTTCTGTCTGGCTGACTGCCTCTGTTTCTGTCTGGCTGACTGCCTCTGTTTCTGTCTGGCTGACTGCCTCTGTTTCTGTCTGGCTGTCTTCCTCTGTTTCTGTCTGGCTGTCTGCCTCTGTTTCTGTCTGGCTGACTGCCTCTGTTTCTGTCTGGCTGACTGCCTCTGTTTCTGTCTGGCTGTCTGCCTCTGTTTCTGTCTGGCTGACTGCCTCTGTTTCTGTCTGGCTGACTGCCTCTGTTTCTGTCTGGCTGACTGCCTCTGTTTCTGTCTGGCTGTCTGCCTCTGTTTCTGTCTGGCTGTCTGTTTCTGTCTGGCTGTCTGCCTCTGTTTCTGTCTGGCTGACTGTCTCTGTTTCTGTCTGGCTGACTGCCTCTGTTTCTGTCTGGCTGACTGCCTCTGTTTCTGTCTGGCTGACTGTCTCTGTTTCTGTCTGGCTGACTGCCTCTGTTTCTGTCTGGCTGACTGCCTCTGTTTCTGTCTGGCTGACTGCCTCTGTTTCTGTCTGACTGACTGCCTCTGTTTCTGTCTGGCTGTCTGCCTCTGTTTCTGTCTGGCTGACTGCCTCTGTTTCTGTCTGGCTGACTGCCTCTGTTTCTGTCTGGCTGTCTGCCTCTGTTTCTTTCTGGCTGACTGCCTCTATTTCTGTCTGGCTGACTGCCTCTGTTTCTGTCTGGCTGACTGCCTCTGTTTCTGTCTGGCTGTCTGCCTCTGTTTCTGTCTGGCTGTCTGTTTCTGTCTGGCTGTCTGCCTCTGTTTCTGTCTGGCTGACTGTCTCTGTTTCTGTCTGGCTGACTGCCTCTGTTTCTGTCTGGCTGACTGTCTCTGTTTCTGTCTGGCTGACTGCCTCTGTTTCTGTCTGGCTGACTGCCTCTGTTTCTGTCTGGCTGTCTGCCTCTGTTTCTGTCTGGCTGACTGCCTCTGTTTCTGTCTGACTGACTGCCTCTGTTTCTGTCTGGCTGTCTGCCTCTGTTTCTGTCTGGCTGACTGCCTCTGTTTCTGTCTGGCTGACTGTCTCTGTTTCTGTCTGGCTGACTGCCTCTTTTAATGTCTGGCTGACTGCCTCTGTTTCTGTCTGGCTGACTGCCTCTGTTTCTGTCTGGCTGTCTGCCTCTGTTTCTGTCTGGCTGTCTGTTTCTGTCTGGCTGTCTGCCTCTGTTTCTGTCTGGCTGACTGTCTCTGTTTCTGTCTGGCTGACTGCCTCTGTTTCTGTCTGGCTGACTGCCTCAGTTTCTGTCTGGCTCATTCAGTGTGACCCACTCCCACTTCTCCACGTGTGTCATAACAATTGTGTGTGTGTGAACATTGTGAAGAGCTCAGTCTCAAGAGACTCCAATGAATCTGTCTGAGACTCTCGTTACTTTCATGCTCCCTTCTTTTCAAATGGAGGAATTCTCTGGAACTCTTTTCCCAAAGAGCCACACCTTCTGTGTCTGTTCCATTTTCCACAGACACACATACCACACAGACACAGACACGCACACAGACACACACACAGATGCACACACGTCAGGTCCCATTATCGCTGAGAGGTTCCAAATCAACCGCGATCTCAGCGATGGGACGTCAACTAATCTAATTCCGTTCATTCCCTGGAAGCGGATATGTTATGTCCAGTGATTGGTTGCAGACATGTGAGGGCCAGTGAGGGGTTTTGTGGAGATGTGAGGGCCAGTGAGGGGTTCTGTGGAGATGTGAGGGCCAGTGAGGGGTTCTGTGGAGATGTGAGGGCCAGTGAGGGCTTCTGTGGAGATGTGTGGCTCTGAAGGACTGGGTGGAATACAGATCAGATGGAGGGCTCTAGTAATGAGCCTCTGGAACTCTTACAGGTGAGTGGGTTGGCTGAGCATGGAATTTGGTTTCCCCTTGCTACTTTGATGAACTTGGCCTTTGAGTGAAAAGAACAAAACAGAAACATGGATAGATGTTTTATGGGTAGAACATTTATAACGGCTACTTTCTCTTCAGGAACATGAAAATGTCCTTTCATAGTTTGACACCCTTCGAAATGAACAATGTAACTGTTTTCCCTGCAGAAAAATACCTGAATCTCTCAAAGTAGTGAACCAGCTGTGTGTCTTTACAGGAAGTACAGTGATGTAAAAGCTTTGTGAGTCACAATGGAAAAGAAGTTGTGCCAAGGAAAGCAGACTGGGTTATCTTGAGGGGAAATCACAGAGGGCAAAATGGCCACACAGAGCGACCAGGTGTTCCAGTTGAATCACCTTTGACAATAAACCTCAAAGGTCTGGGAGTGCTTCCATGGTCGTTCCACCGCAAAAAGTATAACATATAGGATTTCCTCACCCACCATCTCAGATTGTTCTGAAATGGTTTCTGTTGTTAGAAACAGGTAAGAGTAGCATTCCTGAAACATTATTCTGTTGAAATTTAATTTGATCTCTGAGACATTAAGCTAATTGATTGCATCTAAATTGGCCATTTTAATTGATAGGATTCATATTATACTGAAATATTAACACAACATGTAAAGTGTTGGTCCATGTTTCATGAGCTGGAATTAAAGATCCCAGAAATTTTCCATACACACAAAAAGCTTATTCTCTCAAATTTTGTGCACAAATTTGTTTATAACCATGATAGTGAGCATTTCGCCTTTGCCAAGATAATCCATCCACCAGACAGGTGTGGCATATCAAGAAGCTGATTAAACAGCATGATCATTACACAGGTCCACCTTGTGCTGGGGACAATAAAAAGCCACTCTAAAATGTGCAGTTTTATCACATAACACAATGCCACAGATGTCTCAAGTTTTGAGGGAGTGTGCAATTGCCATGCTGACTGCAGGAATGTCCACCAGAGCTGTTGCCAGAGATTTTAATGTTCATTTCTCTACCTTAAGCCACCTCCGATGTTGTTTTAAAGAATATGTCAGTACGTCCAAACTGCCTCACAACCACAGACCATGTGTAACCACGCCAGCCACCCGCCTGAGACCAGCCACCCAGACAGCTGCTGAAACTGTGGGTTTGCACAACCGAAGAATTTCTGGACAAACTGTCACTAACCATCTCAGGGAAGCTCATCTGCGAGCTCATCGTCCTCACCAGAGTCTTGACTTGACTACAGTTCGGCGTCCTAACCGACTTCAGTTGGCAAATGCTCACTTTCGATGGCCACTGGCACGCTGGAGAAGTGTGCTCTTCACGGATGAATCCCGGTTTCAACTGTACCGGGTAGATGGCAGACAGCGCGTATGGCGTTGTGTGGGTCGAGCTGTTTGCTGATGTCAACGCTGTGAACAGAGTGCGGTGGTGGTGGGGTTATGGTATGGGTAGGCATAAGCTACAGACAACGAACACAATTGCATTTTATCAATGGCCATTTGAATGCACAGAGATACCGTGATGAGATCCTGAGGCTCATTGTCTTGCCATTCATCTGCCGCCATTACCTTATGTTTAAGCATGATAATGCACTGCCCCATGTCGCAAGGGTCTGTACACAATTTCTGGAAGCTGAAAATGTCCCAGTTCTTCCATGGCCTTCAAACTCATCAGACATGTCTCCCATTGAGCATGTTTGGGATGCTCTGGATCGACTTGTACGACAGCGTGTTCCAGTTCTCACAGGCCACAATCAACAGCCTGATCAACTCTATGCGAGGGAGATGTGTCACGCTGCATGACGCAAATGGTGGTCACACCAGATACTGACTGGTTTTCTGATCCACTCCCCTACTTGTTTTTTAAGGTATCTGTGACCAACAGATGTATATCGGTATTACCAGTCATGTGAAATCCATAAATTAGGGCCTAATTAATTTATTTCAATTGACTGATTTCCTTATATAAACTGTAACTCAGTAAAATCTTTGAAATTGTTGTATATTGCATTTTATATTTTTTTGTTCAGTGTATATTTAATAAATATAGTACCTTACATTTGATTTGGACCAAAGCTTTTTCTAACAGTGAGTTAGAAATGAGGAATCCAAAGGAATGGTCAAATGCCACCCACACCCCACACTCCACGCCAATCCCACCCCAACAATGATTATACTGAATAGTATCAGTTCTCTGTGTCTGACTAGTAGTGTGGAGCTGCATCTCTGAGTATTGTGTTCTTCATCCTATGTAGTGAATTTCCCCCCGATCAGAGAAATTAGTCTTTGAAGTTAGGTTTATATCCCATCCTACATCCTGCTGTTACCAGGTTCTGGCCACTAGATGGTGCTATTCTTGCAATTAGGTGAAACAAGTTGAAAGATTTGGCAGTTACCTTTATATTAGCATTTTCACACTTAATGTTCAAATCATCCTAAAATATAAAAAACTTGATTGTGTAACTCGATGATGTTACTTATACACTGAGTGTACAAGACATTAGGAACATCTTCCTTTCCATGACACTAACTGACCTGGTGAATCCAGGTGCAGACGACACTACAGTGGTAGGCTTGATTACCAACAACGACGAGACGGCCTACAGGGAGGAGATGAGGGCCCTCGGAGTGTGGTGTCAGGAAAATAACCTCGCACTCAATGTCAACAAAACAAAGGAGATGATTGTGGACTTCAGGAAGCAGAGGGAGCAGCCCCCTATCTACATTGACGGGACAGTAGTGGAGATGGTGGAGAGTTTTAAGTTCCTCGGTGTACACATCACGGACAAACTGAAATGGTCCACCCACACAGACAGCGTGGTGAAGAAGGCGCAGCAGCGCCTCTTCAACCTCAGGAGGCTGAAGAAATTCGGCTTGTCACCAAAAACACTCACAAACTTTTACAGATGCACAATCGAGAGCATCCTGTCGGGCTGTATCACCGCCTGGTACGGCAGCTGCTCCGCCCATAACCGGAAGGCTCTCCAGAGGGTAGTGAGGTCTGCACAACGCATCACCGGGTGCAAACTACCTGCCCTCCAGGACACCTACACCACCCGATGTCACAGGAAGGCCAAAAAGATCATCAAGGACAACAACCACCCGAGCCACTGCCTGTTCACCCCGCTATCATCCAGAAGGCGAGGTCAGTACAGGTGCATCAAAGCTGGGACCGAGAGACTGAAAAACAGCTTCTATCTCAAGACCATCAGACTGTTAAACAGCCATCACTAACATTGAGTGGCTGCTGCCAACATACTGACTCAACTCCAGCCACTTTAATAATGGAAAAATTTATGTAATCAATTTATCACTTGCCACTTTATATTATTTATATTAGATAATGTTTACATAACCTACATTATTCATCTCATATGTATATACTGTATGCCATACCATCTACTGCATCTTGCCATCTTGACGTAATTAGATGTATCACTAGCCACTTTATATAATGTTTTCAGAACCTACATTACTCATCTCATATGTATATACTGTACGCTATACCATCTACTGCATCTTGCCATCTTGATGTAATGTATCACTACCCACTTTAAACAATGCCACTTCATATAATGTTTTCATACCCTGCATTGCTCATCTCATATGTATATACTGTACGCTATACCATCTACTGCATCTTGCCTATGCCGTTCGGTCGTCACTCATTTATATATTTGTATGTACATATTCTTATTCATTCCTTTACACTTGTGTGTATAAGGTAGTTGTTGTGGAATTGGTAGATTACTTGTTAGATATTACTGCATGGTCGGAACTAGAAGCACAAGCATTTCGCAACACTTGCATTAACACCTGCTAACCATGTGTTTGTGACAAATACATTTGATTTGATTTGAAAGCTATAATCTCTGGTTGATGCCACTTGTTAAATCCACTTCAATCAATGTAGATGAAGGGGAGGAGACAGGTTAAAGAATGATTTTTAAGCCTTGAGAGAATTGAGACATGAATTGTGTATGTGGGCCATTCAGAGGGTGAATGGGCAAGACAAAATATTTAAGTGTCTTTTGAACAGGATATGGTAGTAGGTGCCAGGTGCACCGGTTTGAGTGTGTCAAGAACTGCAACGCTGCTGGGGTTTTCATGGTCAACAGTTTCCCGTGTTTATCAAGAACAGGATTGGCATGGGGGTCCATGGGTGGTTTTTGACCATGTCTTTGTATTCCTCATGTCTTACTCATTGTTGAACAAAAATTTGGTCCAAATCGAATGTTAGGTACTATATTATATGAATCCTATAAATGATATAAATGGCCAATTTGGGTGCAATCAATTAGCTTAATGTCTCAGAGATCCAATTATATTTCAACAAAATAATGTTGCAGGAATGCTAACCTTATCTGTTTTTAACTACAGAAACGATTTCAGAACAATCTGAGATGGTGGGTGAGGAAATCCTCTTTATTGTGGTTTCTGAGGTGGAACGACTCTCTCTGTTTCTTCCCTCTACGCTCTCCTCAACTCTAACAGCTTCTCTCCTGAGGAGCGCTGGGGGAGTCAGAGAAAATAAAGCTTTGGTTTGGTGGATCCGATCTTGAGTTGCTGCAGATTGGATTGGAAGATTAGGAGGTTTTATTCATACGCCACACAGACGCTTCCTCTGCAACATGCCAGCCATGACACCATAACACAGGGGTTTCCACAGTCAGCTGACTGTGCCATCTGGGACGTTAAGTCTGCAATGCATCACCCCAACTAGAAATGTGACCTTAGGGGTAGTGGCAGTGGTAGTAGTAGTATTAGTGGTAGTGGTGGTAGTGGTAGTAGTAGTAGTAGTAGTATTAGTGGTAGTGGTGGTAGTAGTGGTAATGGTAGTGGTAGTGGTAGTAGTAGTTACAGTAGCAGCAGTAGTGGTAGTGGTAGTAGCAGTAGTTGTTATAGTAGTAGTGGTGGTAGCAGTAGTGGAAGTAGTATTAATATTTGTATTACTATTAGCAGTGGTAGTAGTATCTGCTGTGGTAATAGTAGTAGTAGTGGTAGTGGTATCTGTAGTGGTGGTAGTAGTAGTGGTAGTAGTATCTGTAGTAGTAGTAGTAGCAGTGGTATCTGTAGTAGTAGTGGTATCTGTAGTAGTAACAGTAGTAGTGGTAGTGGAATCTGTAGTAATAGTAGTAGTAGTGGTAGTGGTATCTGTAGTAGTAATAGTAGTGGTAGTGGTATCTGTAGTAGTAGTAGTAGTAGTGGTAGTGGTGTCTGTAGTAATAGTAGTAGTAGTGGTATCTGTAGTAGTAGTAGTAGTAGTAGTGGTAGTGTATCTGTAGTAGTAGTAGTGGTAGTGGTATCTGTAGTAGTAGTAGTAGTAGTGGTAGTGGTGTCTGTAGTAATAGTAGTAGTAGTGGTATCTGTAGTAGTAGTAGTAGTAGTAGTGGTAGTGTATCTGTAGTAGTAGTAGTGGTAGTGGTATCTGTAGTAGTAGTAGTTGTGGTAGTGATATCTGTAGTAGTGTTAGTGGTATCTGTAGTAGTAGTAGTAGTAGTGGTAGTGGTAGTGTATCTGTAGTAGTAGTAGTGGTAGTGGTATCTGTAGTAGTAATAGTAGTGGTAGTGGTATCTGTAGTGGTAGTAGTGGTATCTGTAGTAGTAGTAGTAGTAGTAGTAGTAGTGGTATCTGTAGTAGTAGTAGTGGTAGTGGTAACTGTAGTAGTAGTAGTTGTGGTAGTGATATCTGTAGTAGTGTTAGTGATATCTGTAGTAGTAGTAGTGGTATCTGTAGTTGTAGTAGTAGTAGTGGTGGTAGCAGTAGTGGTAGTAGTATTAATATTTGTATTACTATTAGTGGTAGTAGTATCTGCAGTGGTAATAGTAGTAGTAGTGGTAGTGGTATCTGTAATGGTAGTAGTAGTAGTTGTGGTAGTAGTATATGTAGTGGTAGTACTGGTAGTGGTATCTGTAGTGGTGGTAGTAGTAGTGGTAGTGGTATCTGTAGTAGTAATAGTAGTAGTGGTAGTGGTATCTGTAATAGTAGTAGTAGTGGTGGTAGTGGTATCTGTAGTAGTAGTAGTGGTGGTATCTGTAGTAGTAGTGGTAGTGGTATCTGTAGTAGTAGTAGTAGTAGTAGTAGTAGTAGTGGTAGTGGTATCTGTAGCAGTAGTGGTAGTGGTATCTGTAGTAGTGGTAGTGGTATCTGTAGTAGTTGTGGTAGTGGTATCTGTAGTAGTGGTAGTAGTAGTAGTAGTAGTAGTAGTAGTAGTAGTAGTAGTAGTAGTAGTAGTATCTGTTGTAGTCATAATGGTATTTGTTGTTGTAGTAGTAGTAGTAGTAGTAGTAGTACCACTACTTGTAGTAATAGTAGCAGTGGTAGTAGTAATAGTAGTGGTATCTGTAGTAGTAGTAGTGGTAGTGGTATCTGTAGTAGTAGTAGTAGTAGTAGTACCACTACTCGTAGTAATAGTAGCGGTGGTAGTAGTAATAGTAGTGGTATCTGTGGTAGTAGTAGTGGTAGTGGTATCTGTAGTAGTAGTAGTGGTAGTGGTATCTGTAGTAGTAGTAGTAGTAGTAGTACCACTACTCGTAGTAATAGTAGCGGTGGTAGTAGTAATAGTAGTGGTATCTGTGGTAGTAGTGGTAGTGGTATCTGTAGTAGTAGTAGTAGTACCACTACTCGTAGTAATAGTAGCGGTGGTAGTAGTAATAGTAGTGGTATCTGTAGTAGTAGTAGTGGTAGTGGTATCTGTAGTAGTAGTAGTAGTAGTAGTACCACTACTCGTAGTAATAGTAGCGGTGGTAGTAGCAGTGGCAATTTTAGCATGTAAATCTTGATGGGGCAAACAAACAAATAATGTGGGAAGCATGCCAGCAAAGCCACTACACAGTTGTGGAAAAAGTACTGATTTGCCATACTTTAGTAAAAGTAAAGATACCTTCGTAGAAAATGACTCAAGTAAAAGTGAAAGTTACCCAGTAAAATACTACTTGACTAAAAGTATAAAAGTATTTGGTTTTAAATATACTTAAGTTCCAAAAGTAAAAATACGACTAATTTACATTTTCTTCTTTTTTAAATTTACGGATAGCCAAGGCACACTCCAACACTCAGACATAATTTACAAACAAAGCATTTGTGTTTAGTGAGTCCGCCAGATCAGAGGCTGTAGGGATGACCAGGGTTTTTTCTCTTGATTAGTGTGTGAATTGAACCATTTTCTGTCCTGCTAAGCATTCAAAATTGTCACATCTGCTCCTGCCACACCCCCTAGTGGACATCCGGTGTCTCCTTGACCTGCAGCCACTCCTCCAGTACACTCTCTCTCTCTCCCTCAATTTCTGTTTGTGTGTTATATTGTGGTTGGATAAAGGTGTGCTGGAGCCAGAGCGGATCCTCAACAGCTGCAACCCGTTCCATATGAAGACCTCTACAAATACTCAGTCCTGCCACTTCCAATCTGCCGGATCGTAATCTCCGTTCAGTCAGTCATGCGTCTACCTATTTGTTATTATTTAAGATCCTGTATCCTGCTGTGCCTATTTCCTTGCCTGACGCTGTTTCTCCTCTCACTGCTGTTTTGCCGCTCTGTCTCTGGTTCCTGTCTCCTGTTCCACATCTCACCACCCTGATTCCCTGTTCTGGATTCATCTCACCTTCACTCCCTTGGATTCCCCTCCAGACCTGTTTACCCTGTCCCAACCCAGCTCACTCCAACCTCAGCCCTCCACATCTGGTTTCCTACAACTCATCCGAGCTTCCCTGGATCTGCACTTCATCTCTCCCTGTGTTACAATAAATATCATATTCATCCCTGTTTCCTGGTCTGACTCTGCTCTTGGGTTCCCCTGTGCTGCTCCGCTTAACAGTACGATCCGGCCAAGATATGAACCCAGCAGACTCGGATACTGCCTACCAAATTCTCATCGGTCTAGGCGCCCTGCTCAATCAACATTACCAATCCTTAAAAACCCTTCTGGAGTCTATCAATGAGTTTTCACGGAACCTGTCTGTCCAACAGGGCCAAACCTTCGCTAATAGCTCACAACCTGTCTGAAGTCCTTCCTCTCCACCCCGTGAGCCGTTTGTTCCTACTCCCGAGCGCTACCATGGTAATCTCAGAGATTGCAGAGCCTTTGTAGTACAATGTTCACTAGTATTTGAGCAACAGCCCTACTCTTATGCTATTGAACAAGCGACGATTTCGTTTTTGATTGGTTGCCTCTGTGGTGCAGCGCTTTCCTGGGCGACTGCTGTGTGGGAGAGATGGTCACCCATTTGCTTCTCCTATAGTAGATTCACGGAGGCGATGAGGAAGGTTTTCGACCACCCGGTCTGCGGAAAAGACGCCGCTAAACGACTCCTGTCCCTCCGTCAAGGCTCCCAGAGTGTTGCTGAAATGACATGTGAGTTCCACACCCTCGCCGCAGAGAGCGGTTGGAATAAGGAGGTTCTTCAGGGAGCATTCCGGAACGCACTCACTGAGACCCTCAAGGACGAGTTGGTGTCCAGAGAGGAGCCTGAGGATCTTGATGAACTCATTTCTCTCACTATCCACATTGACAACCGTCTCCGGGAGCATCGGAGGGAGAAGGTAGATGGGGTTGGAAGTTCCTTAACATCTGCTTCAGTGTCTTGCTCTTCTCCTCCGACTGCAGCCCAACCCCAGGCACGTTCTAATCCTGAACCCATGCAGCTCGGCCGGACCTGTCTATCTCCAGAGGAGAGGCAGCGGCGTATCGATACTAGGAGCTGTCTATACTGTGGCCAGGTTGGTCACCTGGTTTCCACTTGTTCCCTGCGTCCAGTAAGAGGAGGCTCGGCCATTATGGGGGAAATACATTTGAGTCAAATCGCCGGCCCATCTTCCCCCAGACCCCTGTTTGAGGCCAACCTGGTGTGGCAGAGCCAGGCTTTTCCTGTATCTGCTCTTATAGATTCAGGTGCCGACGAGAGCTTTCTGGACCGAGGTGTTGTTAACTACTTGGAGTACCTTTTGTCATTCCAATTGTCTACATTCTGCCCTTCCACCTGCCTTGTCTGTACCCCAGTCTATTCCAGATCCTCCGGACCTGTCTTCTGTTCCTCCAGAGTATCACAATCTAGCTCCTGTGTTCAGTAAGCACCACACCCCGTCTCTGCCGCCTCATCGGCCGTATGACTGTGCTATCGAGCTTCAGCCTGGAGCTCCTCTCCTCAGTAACAGGTTGTATAACCTCTCTCGCCCCGAGCAAGAGGCTATGGAGGAATACATCCAGGATTCCCTGGCTGTCGGACATATCTGGTCTTCTTCCTATCCGGTGGGAGCTGGGTTTTTCTTTGTCAAGAAAAAGGATGGGTCACTGAGGCCGTGCATAGACTTCCGTGGGTTGAATAGTATCACTGTCAGGAACACGTATCCCTTGCCACTCATCAGTTCTGTTTTTGCCCCACTCCATGGTGCCACAGTGTTCACTAAACTCGACCTCTGGAATGCCTACCACCTTGCCCGCATCCGAGAGGGGGTCGAGTGGAAAACGGCGTTCAACACACCACTTGGACACTGAGTATTTGGCCATGCCGTTTGGTCTCACTAACGCCCCTGCTGTTTTTCAGAGCCTGATGAATGATGTTTTGAGGGATGTTATTGGATGCTTTGTTATTGTCTATGTGGATGACATTCTTATTTTTTCAAAGGACCTTGAGGCTCACAAGCAACACGTTCACCAAGTCCTCCAACAGGTGTTGGAGAATGAACTTTTTGTTAAGGCTGAGAAATGTGAGTTTCATGTTTCCTCTGTCCTTTTTGGGTTACATTATTGCACAAGGACAGCTACGAATGGACCCTGCCAAGGTTAGAGTAGTCACAGAGTGGCCTGTGCCCGCTAATCTGAAGCAGCTACAGCGTTTTCTGGGATTTGCCAATTTTTATAGGCGATTCATCTGTGACTACAGTCGTTTGGCAGCTCCTCTCACCACTCTCACCTCCACCTCCACTCCGTTCCACTGGTACCCTGAGGCAGAGGCAGCGTTCCGGAAACTCAAGCACTGCTTCACTTCCGCTCCAATCCTTACCCAGCCAGACCCAGAACTCCAGTTCGTCCTCAAGGTGGACACTTCCGTCACCGGGGTAGGTGCTGTCCTTTCTCAACGTTCACCCTCTGATCAGAAGCTCCATCCATGTGTTTAGAACACCATCCCAACCGTGAAGCATGGGGGTGGCAGCATCATGTTGTGGTGGTGCTTTTCTACAGGAGGGACTGGTGCACTTCACAAAATAGATGGCATCATGAGAAGGAAAATTATGTGGATATATTGAAGCAACATCTCAAGACATCAGTCAGGACGTTAAAGCTTGGTCGCAAATGGGTCTTCGAAATGGACAAACATACTTCCAAAGTTGTGGCAAAATGGCTTAAGGACAACAAAGTCAAGGTATTGGAGTGGCCATCACAAAGCCCTGACTTCAATCCTATAGAAAAGTTGTGGGCAGAACTGAAAAAGCGTGTGGGAGCAAGGAGGCCTACAAACCTGACTTATTTACACCAGCTCTGTCAGGAGGAATGGGCAAAAATTCACTCAACTTATTGATGGAAGCTTGTGGAAGGCTACCCGAAACGTTTGACTCCAGTTAAACAATTTATAGGCAATGCTCCCAAATACTAATTGATTGCATGTAAACTTCTTCTGACCCACTGGGAATGTGATAAAAGAAATAAAAGCTGAAATAAATAATTCTCTCTACTATTATTCTGACATTTCACATTCTTAAAATAAAGGGGTGATCCTAACTGACCTAAAACAGGAAATTTCTACTAGGATTAAATGTCAGGAATTGTGAAAAACTGAGTTTAAATGTATTTGGCCAAGGTGTATGTAAACTTCCCACTTCAACTGTATATATATATATATTTTTTTTTTTTACATTGTTTGCAAACTGATATGTGACATGTAGTAATGCCAAAATAACATGCAAAACTGTTATTTTATTATTATAATATTTTTTTTGCAAAAAATGTGGGGCTCAAAACCTGAATGACAGAGCCACTGAGTCGTACTTTTTATTTAACCTTTATTTAGTAGTTGTAGAAGTAACAGTAGTAGTATTTGGATAGTTCTTGTTGTTTGTTTTACATATTATTTTATTTAACCTTTTATTTAACTAGGCAAGTCAGTTAAGAACAAATTCTTATTTACAATGACAGCCTAGGAACAGGGGGTTAACTGTCTTGTTCAGGGACAGAACGACATTACCTTGTCAGCTCAGGGATTCAATCCAGCAACCTTTTGGTTACTGGCCCAAAGCTCTAACCACTAAGCTACCTGCCACCCCCAATGATGTGGAACGACCCCCATATGTCCCTGTGTTTAGGACTGTTTGTGCTCTCTGGATCCTACAATACACATCGCAGAACGTTGGTGTAACAGAAGGTTGTGAACTTTCTTCTGGTCATCGTCTCGTCAATCAAAGACTTTAGTCTGTGGCGCTTGGCTTTGATGAGTAGCTTCCTGCCTGCAGAGAGGGAGAGGGGCGTTGAAAGGCGGTCGACATGCAGCCAGAAGCTTTCTTTGTCAGAGGCTACGGCCGTGACTTTTTTCACCAAACACTCCAGCTGTGCTCTCACAATGCACAGTGCAACTTGACCACGAAGCTGACATTTGCTTCCTGCCTTCGGTATGTTGCAGGTAATGTGAATCAGTAGCTGATCAATTGGATCAAAGAGGGATCAACTTAATTGGTTTTAGGTTGTTTTTACATTATTTCAATGCTTCTGGAACATGGATCTATGTTACAACGTTGGCCATAACTTACCCTCATTGCCTCAGAAGCAGTGACCTCATCGCGCACTTTCCCCCACATGGGCCCTGATCAGCCAGTGATAGGGCTGTGGGGTCAGACTAGGGGTCATTGGGGGGTCGCAGAGTGGCAGAGGGGCATGGAAGAGTGGATTACTGGCTGAATGTTTTGACTGCAGCTGCCACCTCAAACATCTCACACACACACACACACACACACACACACACACACACACACACACACACACACACACACGCACACACGCACGCACGCACGCACGCACGCACGCACGCTCACACGCGCACGCACACACACACACACACACACACACACACACACACACACACACATACACACACACACACACACACACACACACACACACACACACACACACACACACACACACACACACACACACACACACACACACACACACACACACACACACACACACTAGTTAATCCCATCACAAAGGATATCAGGCAGGTGGCCCCTGTATATTAACACTACAAAGCCTCTTTGTGGATGTTGACAAAAGGTTTCTCTTTAAGGACCTACCTGTCCCATAACACCTGTAATTAGTCTCTGTGACCTCAGGGTCGTTGCCTTGGGTGATTAGAGCCAGGCTGGTTTGCGACCATAGCACCTGGGGACAGACCCAGAGAGGTAAGGGGGTCAGGAACGCTGTTGCGACGTTCCCGCAATGTTCTGTCAACCTTTAATAGATGGTTGCCTCAGTAGACGGCTATGCGCTGATGCTAAGGGAAATACCGAAGGAACTCAAGCTGAAAGTATGCTGACGTGGTTTTACGGGAGTTGTGGCCGGGAGGTTGTCTGTACATAGTGTGGATACAGTCAAGTCCTATCCAAAATGAAAACAGGCCCAATCCCAAATCAACCCCTAAACCCTACTCCCTATGCACTTGTAGAGATCTGAGATGATTGGACATGTGAAATATCTACCTAGCCTATTAGAGGACAAGGTGGTGCGATTACCATGCTAAACTGTTAAATTCTCTCAGATCTCCACAAGAGCATAGGACATCAAATCAAGTCAAATTTTATTGGTCACATACACGTGTTTAGCAGACGTTATTGCGGGTGTAGCGAAATGCTTATGGGATGCAGTGTGGGATGGAATACATCACAGATTCTATCTTCCATTCTGAACGTTCACGGTCTCTATTTCTGGAGAAGGTGTTAAAGCCAAGGGAGTGTGTGGGTGGATCTATCCCATTCCTCTCAAAGGCTGCTGGGTAGTGGGTACTCCTTACGCACAGAGCATTTCCTCTCAGGAGCTCCGTCGTCTCCTGTTCACTTCCAACCACAAGAGACTACCGGTTCCCTCAGTCAGTGTGGAGCTACCAAACCACTCAGACGAGCATTTAGATCCTAATGATGTAACTGTAACACTGTATGTCTTTGCTTCAGGAGGTAGGAGGGTCACACTCTCACAAGTCATAGACACGTGATGTTCAAGATAAAAGGAACCCGATGACTTTGTCACAGAACAATGTTTCCTTATTTAAAGCTTTATCACCTATAGAAACGGTTTAGGACGCATACATACAGTACCTCCGCATACTGTACATAAATAGCACAACAGTGAGGTTAATTCAACGCACGGCAGAGCTCTGCCGAGGAGGAAGAGTGACCTGGCTACTTGAGTGTGAATAGCGCTATCCGTCACGGTTGGTTTCGACCGTGATTGGAAGTCCTTGTGGGAATTATGGGGGATGCTTGAGTCATGCACGAGTGTTTTATCGAACCGGGAGATATTTGCGTTCCGAGCATGCATGTCCTTAGTGTGTGCGAGTGAATGAATGGCACTCCATGCATGTAAATGGAGAAATTGTTTAGTCTTTCAGTGTGTCTGCCCGAAAGGGGAAACCTGGGAATATGAATATAGCACCAGTCAACTGTGACAATTGTAGAAATTGAGACGAGCGATAAGGATATAATTTTTTTTTTTTATAATGCCCAGATATAATACCCAGATATAATACCCAGATATAATACCCAGATATAATGCCCAGATATAATACCCAGATATAATGCCCAGATATAATACCCAGATATAATACCCAGATATAATACCCAGATATAATACCCAGATATAATGCCCAGATATAATACCCAGATATAATACCCAGATATAATACCCAGATATAATGCCCAGATATAATACCCAGATATAATGCCCAGATATAATACCCAGATATAATACCCAGATATAATGCCCAGATATAATACCCAGATATAATACCCAGATATAATACCCAGATATAATACCCAGATACAAGTACTTCGGTAGATATTTCTGGCTAGACAACCCTGTCAATGTAGAAGAGAAAAAAACTGAATATTGTCATAGAAATGAAACTATGCTTCCACCTGCCTGGTTGGATGGTAAATACCACGCTTTATGGACGGCTTGTAGAAATGGCTTGTCAGGCACTGTCAAAGTAAATGAAGCAGGAGCAGACAACTGAAACAGGACCAGGGATACAGATAAATGCATTATCGTACACATATCAGAGAACGTATGGAGAGGTGTTATAACACAATGGTGACTCGAAAGAAATGTGGTTCCCTGGCTATTTAAGCATTAATAATGGACTTAATGACTGTCACCCATAGCTTAATTAAGTCCTTGCTCTGGCAGCCCGGGGTTCAGGTGTATCATAGTTAATTAACACATGGTCATTAATTTTCTGAGTGGGTGGTGGATGGGATGCTCCTGAGCTGTAAGGAAGCCTCTCTAAAAAAAGGCTAGACTCGCTGAGTGTGTGTGAATTCAGAACAGTGCTTAGATTAGTTCAAGAGGATGGTCTTTGGCTAGAAAGTGGAAGATTCTGACCCAGAGCAGTGAAAGTAGGTTTCAAGTTCATCCAAGATGTCGGCTAGGATTCATCCCCACTAGAATAGAGAAACTCTATCTTAACAAGAACCAGTCCTCCATCTGAGACCGGAAGGGATTTTAAATGAACGTTGATTCAGTCGTCGCTGATAGGGGTGGTTCAGCTGCGGAGATTACGATCGTTATCCATGCTAGTTCAGAAAGGAGAAGAGAAGGTGATTGTAACAGTTTCTCAATAACTTTGAGTCTCTCCTTGTACCAGGAGCTGTTTATCATGTTCATATTTTCAAATAGTTGGAGAAAACTGTCTCCACTTTCCTCGAGTGCAGAGCCAATGTCTGTCTGAAGAGGTTTAGGAGATGAGAGAGATTTTATCCTCTCCCTGGCTTGTGTTCAGGTGCCTGTGGCTGTGTGCTGAGAGATTAGCCATGTCTTTGTGCACGTGTGTGTGTGTGTGTGTGTGTGTGTGTGTGTGTGTGTGTGTGTGTGTGTGTGTGTGTGTGTGTGTGTGTGTGTGTGTGGTTTTCACTGCAGTGGACTGGTGTGTGTTTCAGGGGGTATGGAAGGTAAGAAGATAATCCAACGGGCATTGGAAGGGAAGGTGCATGATTCACCTGCAAACTCATTCCCAAGAAAATAGAAAAAAGCACAAAGGAAACTAAGGTTTCAGTTCATTACATAGTATTGTGTCATTGTTGCAGAACATACTCCCTCTCGCTCTCTCTCTCTGTCTCTCTCTGTCTCTCTCTCTGTTTCTCTCTCTGTCTCTTTCTGTCTCTCTCTCTCTCTCTCTGTTTCTCTCTCTGTCTCTTTCTCTCTCTGTTTCTCTCTCTCTGTCTCTCTCTCTCTCTGTTTCTCTCTTTCTGTCGCTCTCTGTCTCTCTGTTTCTCTCTCTCTGTCGCTCTCTGTCTCTCTCTGTCTCTCTCTCTCTCCCTGTTTCTCTCTCTCTGTCACTCTCTGTCTCTCTCTGTCTCTCGCTCTCTCTCTCTCCCTATTCCCCTCTCTCTATCTCCATCTCTTTTTGATCAAGGATTTACACACAAGGCCAGCATGGCATCTGTGGTGGACAGATAAGGCTGCTGTACAGATTAGTCCAGTGGTGATCATCCTCGACATGCCACAAAGGACGGGGGTCAGCCTGAAACACTGGGACCAGACACATCACTACTGATAGCCACCATGCATCGCTAACACGCTAACGGATGCTAACGGACGCTAACAGACAACACCTCACAGGGATCCTATGGTGTTCATGCACTACTACTGACAGCCACCGTTACTAACAGTCTAACAGATGCTAACCTCACAGGGATCCTATGGTGTTCATGCACCACTACTGACAGCCACCGTTACTAACAGTCTAACAGATGCTAACCTCACAGGGATCCTATGGTGTTCATGCACTACTACTGACAGCCACCGTTACTAACAGTCTAACAGATGCTAACCTCACAGGGATCCTATGGTGTTCATGCACCACTACTGACAGCCACCGTTACTAACAGTCTAACAGATGCTAACCTCACAGGGATCCTATGGTGTTCATGCACCACTACTGACAGCCACCGTTACTAACAGTCTAACAGATGCTAACCTCACAGGGATCCTATGGTGTTCATGCACTACTACTGATAGCCACTGATACTAACAGGCTAACAGATGCTAACCTCACAGGGATCCTATGGTGTTCATGCACCACTACTGATAGCCACCAATGCTAACATGCTAACAGACGCTAACAGACATGCCTTACAGGGATCCTACGTTGTTTCCTGTCTGTCTTGATATTGGTTTATGCCGTGCTTGTTTGGCTAAATGAAAGCCTTGATCATTGGACAAATCAGTTGGTGCTAACCAAATTGAGTGGTTCAATGGTAAAATAGTCCAAACTGTCCAAAACTCTTATGAGGCCTATACATGCATTGATTTATTGAAAATTCAGAAATTCCACCAATATTATCCCTGGCTTCAGGACTGCAGTAGGAACTGATGTGAAAAACTGAAATCTCCAAGCGAAGCTTGTACAGGTGGCACCAGTCCAGTCCTGCTGTATAGGAAACAGAAGAAGAGAATGAAAGAGTAGAGGTAGTGTAGCTACCAGTGAGCTAGCATAGTGCTGTGTGATCTTGCCAGGCTAGAATATCTCTCATCTCCAGTCCCTTGTGTACTATACTGTCACAACAGCATTTGCATATTATGTCTAGACACGAAATGATTTGATACAGAACCTAATGTAATGACAACATTAACAGTGTTTGGATTGAGTTTAGTAGTCTGTGATAAGGTGCTGTATATCTGTGTTTAGTAGTCTGTGATAAGGTATTGTATATCTGTGTTTAGTAGTCTGTGAGTGATAAGGTGCTGTATATCTGTGTTTAGTAGTCTGTGATAAGGTATTGTATATCTGTGTTTAGTAGTCTGTGAGTGATAAGGTGCTGTATATCTGTGTTTAGTAGTCTGTGATCAGGTGCTGTATATCTGTGTTTAGTAGTCTGTGATCAGGTGCTGTATATCTGTGTTTAGTAGTCTGTGATCAGGTGCTGTATATCTGTGTTTAGTAGTCTGTGATCAGGTGCTGTATATCTGTGTTTAGTAGTCTGTGATCAGGTGCTGTATATCTGTGTTTAGTAGTCTGTGATAAGGTATTGTATATCTGTGTTTAGTAGTCTGTGATAAGGTGCTGTATATCTGTGTTTAGTAGTCTGTGATCAGGTGCTGTATATCTGTGTTTAGTAGTCTGTGAGTGATAAGGTGCTGTATATCTGTGTTTAGTAGTCTGTGATAAGGTGCTGTATATCTGTGTTTAGTAGTCTGTGATCAGGTGCTGTATATCTGTTTGTAATAATGTATTTACCCATCCCTTTTGAAGTTCAGCTTTTATCCAACAATCGATGTAAAGCAAATTCCATCAGTCAGTCTCTGTCTTCTTTTGTGTGCGTGCGTGTGTGCGTGCGTGTTTGTGTGTGTGTGCAATATAGGGAACGGGTAATTTGCTGGCAGCTCTTGCCGTTGTTCTCAAACAGTGGCAGTGGGAAAGAGAGGGATCAGAGTAAACGGATATATTCAGCTGTCCCATTTATCTCCGGTCCCACCCTTTAGTCTTAAAAAACAGATTTATGTGGTTGCAAGGCTTTCTTGGATTACCATGGTGACTCCAAACCGCCACATTCCAACAGGCGGCCATAGGAGGGCTGGTTCTGGGGAGTATTAAACCCCAAAACATGCTGGGTATGTGGGGCTGGACGATAGGGTGTTGGACACAGCAGCTGTCCTGTTTTTCCCAGAATGCTTCACCTGTTTCCAACCAGGGGAGAACGACTGCCCCTTCTCATTGAAGCCACGGAAGTTCAAGGCTGACCGCAGTAATGCAGGAATTACTAAGCTAAGCTTATTCTACTAAGCTAACATATAGAATTGTTTTATGACGGTCATACCATGGATAATTTAGCAATTTGACCCCTGTAGGTATGCCAGAACAATATAAATAAATTATTTGATAAAATATTGAAATTGGACATTACCACAGCTAGCCCATAGAAACACACTGAATAACACTCTCATCAATGGCAAAACAGACAGTCAAAATAAATTAAATATCCACAATAAGGTTTTAAAGTGTCTGTCCTATATCTAGGAAATATAAGAAATCTCCGAAAGTATTTTTTTTGACACATATTCAACCCCCTTTTTTTTTTGGGCACAAAACTACCTTCATACTTGGAATCCTTTTCAGACGAGTCCTGTGACACATGTAGGTCGTAGGTCCTAGAGCACAACAGAGAACACCGTCGTGAGAGTCTCCCCTTCCATATTAGTTTGTAGCCCAAGCGTTTCCGACGCTATGCACAGAAGTTGGCACATCGGCTGTACCGACTTCAGACGAGTCACACGGGTCTTGTGGGGGTTGTAGAGCACAATGTGTTTGTGAATCTGATCTTTCCATAGAGTGCTTATATTTGTCTTTCTAGGCCAAACCGTTCGTACGATACAGATGTTTTTGTGAGAAGACATTTTTTTGGGATGTCTCCTGGTCTGACAAACAGCACTGTTGATCTGGACACAGGCGGATGTGATGGATTGAGGCGCAGCCTTTGAAAAAAAACTGATCTTAAACTGACAGATTTTTATTATTACGTCAAATCGCACACAGAACAAGTTATAAGGATAATTTAGTTGCTAATGGCAGCCTGCAGTACCCCGATCGTTCTTCAACTTGAGTTACTTAATTAGAGGGGGCAGCACTGAGCTAGCCTGCAGTACCCCGATCGTTCTACAACTTGAGTTACTTAATTAGAGGGGGCAGCACTGAGCTAGCCTGTAACGTCACTTCCTGGAGTAGCTCAAACTGTGCATGTTATGTCCACTGAGGTATAATAGGAACGGGTGACTAACGTCCGAGACATCGGACCGGACCATTGTTTTCAAGGCAATCACAGATTATCCATTATATTGACCAGATACTCAAGTGGCCGCTCTAACAATGAAAATAAATGTCTTCAAAAATGGAAGGCAGTCAAGAGGAGGCAAGATCAGGTGGGACCATTCTAGCCAATGAGAGGGCGTGTGAACAACAGACACGACTCTGACATAAAGTGTTTTTTCTCGAAGTTGCCAGGATGTCACGTATCCTAGTTATATCAATACACTCGTAACAACTGAAGCATTACGAAGCTTCTATTCAACCAAATAAGCCACACGGAACAAAATGAGCCATACACATTTTTGTTGACCGAATTCAACATTCTTTCATTGACCTCCTGGTGAGCGACCCCCCCCCCCCCCCAAAAAAAAAACACCACCTGCTGGAGAAGACAGACTTTCATCCCAGTTATCCCTCTTGCTTCACCTCTTCCTCACGGAGATAATCTACTCACATTTGCATACGCCGATTCACAGACTGTCGTCTATATCCAGGTTGCATCCGGTTTATATTTTATATGGACCAATATGACATGTGCACAAGCACGTCATTCAAAAACATGAGTGGTGTCACATGACTGATGACTTTGTTCATTCATAAATACAGTCATTGTATCCACAACCGCTGGGCTACTTCCTGGTGCCTGACTGACCACTGTTGATAGACACACACAAACACGCATGCAAATAATACATGTAGCCCACACACACACACACACACACACACACACACACACACACACACACACACACACACACACACACACACACACCTCTATATTACAGTACATATGGTAATATAATGATACCTCTATATTACAGTACATATGGTAATATGATGATACCTCTATATTAAGGCAGATAGCCTAGTGGTTAGAGCGTTGGACTAGTAACCGAAAAGTTGCAAGATCGAATCCCCGAGCTGACAAGGTAAAAATCTGTCGTTCTGCCCCTGAACAAGGCAGTTAACCCACTGTTCCTAGGCTGTCATTGTAAATAAGAATGTATTCTTAACTGACTTGCCTAGTTAAATAAAGGTTAAATAAAAAATTACAGTACATATGTTAATATAATGATACCTCTATATTACAGTACATATGGTAATATAATGACACCTCTATATTACAGTACATATGGTAATATGATGACCCCTCTATATTACAGTACATATGGTAATATGATGACACCTCTATATTACAGTACAAATGGTAATATGATCACACCTCTATATTACAGTACATATGGTAATATAATGACACCTCTATATTACAGTACATATGGTAATATAATGACACCTCTATATTACAGTACATATGGTAATATAATGACACCTCTATATTACAGTACATATGGTAATATAATGACATGTCTATATTACAGTACATATGGTAATATCATATAAACCCCCTTTCTTTTGCGGGGTTTAGACATGAACATGATAAGATCGGATCCATCCATGTCGGATCAGGGCTAGAGTGTTGACGACAATGTAAGGCCTCCGCACCTTCTTTCTCTTGCTCCCTCTATCATGTTTCCATAGTACCTCTCCTCTCATTTCCCTCCCTCCCCTCCACTCTCACCTGTCTCCCCCTGGCAACAGAGACCTGGAATTAGACAGTGTATAACCATGACCAATAGGGGAGAG
The DNA here is from genome assembly GCF_901001165.1 of Salmo trutta. NCBI lineage: Eukaryota > Metazoa > Chordata > Actinopteri > Salmoniformes > Salmonidae > Salmo > Salmo trutta. The sequence goes on from NC_042964.1 coordinate 7,701,229, forward strand.
GATATTTACGTTGTTCAATGGAGTAAGACACAGCACATGACCCTTACGTAAGATTCACAGGAGGTTGGTGGCACCTTAGCTGGGGAGGATGGACTCGTGGTAATGGCTGGAGCAGAATGAGTGGAATGGTACCAAATACGTCAAACACATTTTGTTATTATGAGCCGTCCTCCCCGCAGCAGCCTCCACCTGTAAGACTTCACCTGTGGAATTGAATTGAGAAATGTATCTCTGCACCTGCATGCATGACATCCTCTTTGGATAAGTGTGGTGTCTAACGGTGATGGCTAATTGTGTCATATTGAAATGGCAACCCTGTGTATTGTTCATCTGCCTGTGAGCAGATCAGATTTGTGTGAGAGGCAATCTGGCAGCTTATTCATATAGATGTCACAGACACTGTCACAGGAAAACCAATGAGAGTGATTCACAGCTGTATATACATGGCATAAATAAGGCACGTGTATGTTATGCAGTGTGTGTGTGTGTGTGTGTGTGTGTGTGTGTGTGTGTGTGTGTGTGTGTGTGTGTGTGTGTGTGTGTGTGTGTGTGTGTGTGTGTGTGTGTGTGTGTGTGTGTGTGTGTGTTTGATTGATTGATTGACAGTGAGCAAACAACAGCTAATCAAGTGGGGTTTAGGAGGTGCTGTGTCTGGACTGAGATGTCTGTCAATAAGGCCTCATTTTCATGTTTTAATGAACATGGTTGGTGTCTGTGGTCTGAGTCTAGAGCATCTCTCCTATTGAGCATCTTGTGTCTCGATCGATGCCGGGCACAACACAGAAAAACTCAGATGGTGTAAAATGGGGTCTAAGCTACAACATGTGAATATGAAAAAAATCTGAGTTTATGAGTTTTTAGATAATTGATGTCTAAGGTAAAAATGTATTTTTTTTTATTTATTAAAATAAAACATTTCAAGAAATTCTGAAAAGAATTTAACAACCCTGTTTGTAAACTTTTTAATGATATCAATCTCGACCATCTTTTCCAGTGATGAAGACATAGCTGACTCATGGTCTGGTGGGGCATGTAAAATAGGTCAACTTTGACCTCTATCTCTTGATAAAGAGATAAAGCACTTCTACAATGGAAGGTTTTCGTTCAAATCACAAGGGGTCAAAAGGTGACTGAATTCAAATGGATTTACCCTGATGTGTCTGTGCATGCACAATATGACTGACGTAACTGCTAAGTATGTGTGTGTGAGATAGGTGGTGATTTTGTGAGTGTGTGTATTCCTGAAACAATGTGTCGGTATGTGGGTGTTTTTTTTGGGCCGGGTCTATCAGCATGTATAACAAGCACCGTACACACTCCTACACCTTGATTTGACCTTGTTGGAAACAGGCCGTTGACAGATTCATCTCTCTCCCTTTGAGCCTAATGGACGTGAGCCGCTGCGCATCAAATATGCTCTCAGACCCCTTGACTTTTTCCACATTTTGTTACGTTACAGCCTTATTCTAAAATTGATTAAATAAATACAAATCAGCAGCAGTCTACACACAATACCCCATAATGATATCACATTACCCCATAATGACATCACAATACCCCATAATGACATCACAATACCCCATAATGACAAAGTAAAAACGTTTTGTAGAAAGTTTTACAAATGTATAAAAAAACTAAACAGAAATACCTTATTTACATTAGTATTCAGACCCTTTGCTATGAGACTCAAAATTGAGCTCAGGTGCATCCTGTTTCCATTGATTGGACATGATTTGGAAAGGCACACACCTGTCTATATAAGGTCCCACAGTTGACAGTGCATGTCAGAGCAACAACCAAGCCATGAGGTCGAAGGAATTGTCCGTAAAGCTCCGAGACAGGATTGTGTCGAGACACAGATCTGGGGAAGGGTTACAAAACATTTCTGCAGCATTGAAGGTCCCCAAGAACACAGTGGCCTCCATCATTCTTAAATGGAAGATGTTTGGAACCACCAAGACTCTTCCTAGAGCTGGCCACCCGGCCAAACTGAGCAATCGAGGGAGAAGGGCCTTGGTCAGGGAGGTGACCAAGAACTCGATGGTCACTCTGACAGAGCTCTAGAGTTCCTCTGTGGAGAAGGTAGAAACTTCCAGAAGGACAACTGTCTCTGCAGCACTCCACCATTCAGGCCTTTATGGTAGAGTGGCCAGACGGAAGCCATTCCTCAATAAAAGGCACATGACAGCCCGCTTGGAGTTTGCCAAAAGGCACCCAAAGACTCTCAGACCATGAGAAACAAGATTCTCTGATTTGATAAAACCAAGATTGAACTCTTTGGCCTGAATGCCAAGCGTCACATCTGGAGAAAACCTGGCACCATCCCTACAGTGAATCATGGTGGTGGCAGCATCATGCTGTGGGGATGTTTTTCAGCGGTAGGGACTGGGAGACTAGTCAGGATCGAGGCAAAGATGAACGGAGCAAAGTACAGATGAAAACCTGCTCCAGAGCGCTCAGGACCTCAGATCGGGGCGAAGGTTCACCTTCTAACAGGACAACAACCCTAAGCACACAGCCAAGACAACGCAGGAGTGGCTTCTGGACAAGTCTCTGAATGTCCTTGAGTGGCCCTGCCAGAGCCCGGACTTGAACCCGATCGAACATCTCTGGAGAGACCTGAAAATAGCTGTGCAGCAATGCTCCCCAACCAACCTGACAGAGTTTGAGAGGATCTGCAGAGAAGAATGGGCGAAACTCCCAAATACAGGTGTGCCAAGATTGTAGTGTCATACCCAAGAAGACTCGATGATGTAAATTTCAAAAAAACTATTTTTGCTTTGTTATTATGGGGTATTGTGTGTAGATTGATGAGTGGAAAAAACAATTTAATATGTTTTTGAATAAGGCTGTAACGTAACAAAATGTGGAAAAAGTAAAGGGGTCTGAATACTTTCCAAATGCACTGTATAGTCATGCACACACACACATACACTCTCTCTCTCTCTCTCACACACACACACACACACACACACACACACACACACACACACACACACACACACACACACACACACTGTGACTGACCGTTAACCAGTTACGCTATACAGCAGTCACACGTGTTACCACTGCCTTTCTATATGGCCTCAAACAACGACTAAAGGAGCCATTCTGGGGGAATAGAAAGAGAAAGGCAGCTTCCCTCCCCTTCTCCTCAGATGCCATCTTTACATTTGAATCATTATAAGTTTAGCGTTACAGCTTTATGGCATCACCGCTCCACAGCGCAAACAAACGATGGGGCTTAATTCAAGTTAGAGGAGTGACAGGGGAACCCAATCGTTATGCATACACACACACACACACACACACACACACACACACACACACACACACACACACTATTTAC